>NW_012120376.1:1962881-1963198 GCF_000951035.1 Colobus angolensis palliatus | reverse complement strand
ACTGAATGGGCAAAAACTGGAAAATTTCCCTTTGAAAACTGGCACAAGACAGGGATGCCCTCTCTCACCACTCCTATTCAACATAGTGTTGGAAGGTCTGGCTAGAGCAATCAGGCAAGAGAAAGAAATGAAGTGTATTCAGTTTGGAAAAGAAGAAGTCAGACTGTCCCTGTTTGCAGATGACATGATTGTATATTTAGAAAACCCCATCATCTCAGCCCGAAATCACCTTAAGCTGATAAGCAACTTCAGCAAAGTCTCAGGATACAAAATTAATGTGCAAAAATCACAAGCATTCTTATACACCAGTAACAGAC
>NW_012120376.1:1961984-1962311 GCF_000951035.1 Colobus angolensis palliatus | reverse complement strand
ACTTCAGCAAAGTCTCAGGATACAAAATTAATGTGCAAAAATCACAAGCATTCTTATACACCAGTAACAGACAAACAGAAAGCCAAATCATGAATAAACTGCCATTCACAATTGCTTCAAAGAGAATAGAATACCTAGGAATCCAATTTACAAGGGATGTAAAGGAACTCTTCAAGGAGAACTACAAACCACTGCTCAGTGAAATAAATGAGGACACAAACAAATGGAAGAGCATACCATGCTCATGGATAGGAAGAATCAATATCGTGAAAATGGCCAAACTGCCCAAGGTTATTTATAGATTCAATGCCATCCCCATCAAGCTAC
>NW_012120376.1:1944036-1960358 GCF_000951035.1 Colobus angolensis palliatus | reverse complement strand
CACAAGTATACATATGTAACAAACCTGCACGTTATACACATGTACCCTAGAACTTAAAGTATAATAATAATAAAAATAAATAAATAAAAAACTTTCAATCAAATTCCACATCCCTTCATGTTAAGAACTCTCAATAAACTAGGTATTGAAGGAACATACCTCGAAATACTATGAGCCATATATGACAAAACCACAGCCAGCATCATACTGAATGAGCAAAAGCTGGAAGCATTCCCCTTGAAAACTTGCACAAGACAAAAATGTGCTTTCTCACAACTCCTATTAAACATAGTACTGGAAGTTCTGGCCAGGGCAATCAGGCAAGAGAAAGAAATAAAAGGAATTCAAATAGTGAAAGAGGAAGTCAAACTACCTTTGTTTGCAGATGACACAATCTTATATCTAGAAAACCCCATCTTCTAGCCCAAAGGCTTTGTAAACTGATAAGCATCTACAGCAAAGTCTCAGGATACAAAGTCAATGTGCAAAAATTGCTAGCATTCCTATATACCAACAACAGTCAAGCCAAAAGCCAAATCCCAAACAAGTCCCCATTCACAATTGCCAATAAAGGTATAAAATACCTAATAATACAGCTAAAAGCAAAGAAAAGATCCCTACAAAAAGATCTATGAACCACTGCTCAAAGAAATCGAGACAACACAAACAAATAGAAAAACATTCCATGTTTGTGGATAGGAAAAATGAGTATCGTTAAAATGGCCATACTACCCAAAACAATTTGTAGATTCAATTCTATTTCCATTAGACTACCATTGACATTTTTCACAGAACTAGAAAAAAAGTACTTTAAAATTTATACAAAACCAAAAAAGAGCTTGAATAGCCAAGGCAACCCTAAGCAAAGAGAACAAAGCTGGAGGCAACATGCTACCTGACTTCAAGCTATACTGAGAGAGCAGAGTATCCAAAACAGCATGGTACTAGTACAAAAACAGACACATACACCAATGGAACAGAATCGAGAACATAGAAATACGGCTATACACCTACAACTATCTGATCTTCAACAAACCAGACAAAAACAAGCAGTGGGAAAAGGATTCCCTAATCAATAAATGGTGTTGGGATAACTGGCTAGCCATAGGCAGAAGATTGAACCTGCACCCCTTCCTTACACAATATAGAAAAGTTAACTCAATATTGATTAACAACTTAAACATAAAGTCCAAAACTATAAAAACCCTGGAATACAGCCTAGGCAATACCATTTAGGACATAGGCATAGGCAAAGATTTTATAAGAAAGACATCAAAAGCAAGGGCAACAAAACCAAAAATTGACAAACAGAATTTAATTAAAGAGATTCTGCACAGCAAAAGAAACTAATAGAGTAAATAAACAACCTGCAGTATGGGAGAAAACTTTTGCAAACTGTGCATCTGACAAAAATCTAATATTTGGCATCTATAAGGAACTTAAACAAATTTACAAGGAAAACACAAACCCCATTAAAAAGTCGGCAAAAGACATGAACAGTCACTTTTCAAAAGACATACATCCAGCCAACAATCTTATGAAAGAAAAGCTCAACATTGCTGATCATTAGAGAAATGCAAATCAAAACCATAATGAGATACCACCTAACACCAGTCAGAATGGCTACTATTAAAAAGTCAAGAAATAACAGATGCTGGCAATGTTGTAGAAAAAAGGGAACACTGACACACTGTTGATGGAAGTGCAAATTAGGTCAATCACTGTGGAAGAAACTGTGGTGATTCCTCAGAGACCTAAAGACAAAAATATCATTTGACCCAGCAATCCCATTACTGGGTACACACCAAAACAAATGTAAATCATACTATTATAAAGATACAAGCATGCATATATTCATTGCAACACTATTCACAATAGCAAAGACATGGAATCAACCTAAATGCCCATCAATGATAGACTGCATAAAGAATATGTGGTACATACACACCATGGAATACTACGCAGCCATAAAAAAGGAGCAAGATCACATCCTCTGCAGGGACATGGATGGAGCTGGAGATCATTATTCTTAGCAAACTAACATAGGAACAGGAAACCAAATACTGTTCTCACTTACAAGTGGGAGCTAAATGATGATAATACATGAATACATACAGAGGAACAATACACACTGGGGCCTTTCAGAGGGTGGAGGGTGGGAGGAGGGAGAGGAGCAGGAAAAATAACTAATGGATACTAGGCTTAATACCTGGGTGATGAAGTAATCTGTACAACAAACCCCCATGACACAAGTTTACCTATGTAATAAACCTGTACTCGTTCCCCTGAACTTAAAATGAAAGTTATGAAATAAATAAGTAACAATAAAGAGCATTAGAAAAATTTTTTAAAGTTTTTACATACGTCAGGCCGGGGTTTTCAATCCCCTACTCCTTTTTAGGAATGATGCTTTGGTGAGACAAATAGGAAAGAAGGAGCTCTGGCTTGCTTTACACTGAATAAAAGGGTATCTAAAAGAGGCAGTCAAAAGTAGCATAATAAGGAATTTTTTGTGTTTGTTTTATAGTTATTTCCCTCTGGAAAGTATGAAGGATCTAAATTTTTCCATTGCACTCAGATATTGTAAGAACCAAAATGAGATACCACATTTACCGTGATGTCATTATTATACACTGTATGCCTGTATCAAAATGTCATGTACCCCATTAATATATAGACCTATTATGTACCTACACAATGAAAAATAAACACTTTTTCAAAAGAAGAGGAATAATCTATTGCCTCTTCTGCTGTAATATCACAGAGAAACAGAAGAACCTTGCCTATATCTTAAAGAATGCTGTCTGAATCCTTGGAAGCAGAGCATGGTGGTAGAAAAATTGAAAGAGAAACAGAGAGAAAGAGAGAGAGGAATAAGGAGACAAAAGACTCCAAGACACCCCTCTGAGGTGGATGTCATTTTCACCAATATGTGAGTCCAGGAAATTTTTGCACCCTGTTCTGGACTCATCTACTTCTGATTCCTTCTGACAATAGTTACGGCACCATTTGGGAGGTTATATTTTGGAAGTTTCACCTAACGCATTTTTGGAAACAGTTTCAATAAATCATGGTTTTAAAAACTGTTAGCAAAGATATTGAAGTATGATGGAAGAGCAATGTGAAGATGCTGACATGAGTTGGAGACTCACAAGGAATCAATCAGAGGAGTCACAACTGACAGCAGGGGGTAGTATTCCTTCAGCAACTTAGCACTCAACACAGAGCAGCGGGCGTGATAGAGAAAAGTAGAAGGAAACCTAGACTCAGAAATTACACATCCTCAAGTGCAGTTTTCTAACACCTAGTTCAGTGCTTCAAGCCATCTGGAAACAAGAATAAAATGCCTGCAATTAACTAAACTGGGCTATATAGATACAAACAGGATATCTTGAGTTAAAAAAATTTAGTGTAGGAATGGAAATTAAATTTAGTTGCTTACATATATGCTGTTATACAATCAGCAAAGAGTGGTTTCAACTTCTTTACTTAATTTTGGTGAGTTGAGAAACAGTAAAATATACAAAGAAATCACCTAAACTTCCAATCCAGTAGAGTGAGTGCTGTCAGTTCTTAGAGAAAGTCACTGTTTTAGATTTTGGAGGCTTTGCTTATGTCCCCTTCATCAGTAGTTTATATTTCTTCCAGGGATTTCCTCTATTTATTTGTAATTTTAAAAATTCGGTTTTGAACTTTATTTGACCAGTCTCCTACAAATAAAAGATAATATTTTCAAAATTTATTAATTTCAGGATACACACACACACACACACACACAAAGTCTCAACAACGACAAGACCTAACATAAGTTGAAAGTTATTTTATAACTAGGCTAGAATGTATGGGGAAAAGGCAGAAATAAAGGAGGAAAAAAGACATTGTTTATTTGCATTTTAATAGAGTAACAATCCCGTTTTGAAAACTGCTGCAGTTTCATTTTAAACCAAGTCACTTTTGAATACACACATTTCAGCATTTTTAAACACCTCTGTTTCCCATTAAACCACTACGTACATTTAATTTCCTCAGTTGAAACTCCACTGAGATAACAATATACAGAAAAAAGCATGAGCATTTGGGCAATCACTGACAAATGTAATAAGTACGCGTGGAGCATGTTCCATCTCAGTGCCCAGAAAAGTACCAAATTTGTCAAAATGATTCTTACTTTCCTAAACGAGCAGACTCTACAATACTACCTCAAGATGACTGCTAATACAACCATTTTTTAAAATAAAATTTTATTGTCGTATACTTATTTTCCCCTTGGCTCTAAACCAAATGAATTTATTGAGTTTAAATATTTTATTTTGTCCAGGGACCTTGTGAATCGCATTGGACTTTCTAAAGAATGCCTATTGTGTGGCAGGTTATTACTAAATATTTACAACTGGTAAAGTGAAGGAATTGTGGTATTCGTTCACATAGGAAACAAACTAGATAATTGAAACTGTTCAACTATTGTTTATATAAGGGGTTGATACTTTCTAATTTTAAATTCATGCCACTTATTCATCTGTTTGGGAAACTAACTTTCACTAAAGTTAATTAGACATTAATGTATTATATTGAAAGATTATTCTGCTCATCAATAAAACTGATCCTAGAATGTTTTGATGCCTGCCACTGTAAAACTCATAAATCTTGAAAATAACATTGTCAATTCTTAATTATCTAAAAATTAATCTTTCTTCTCCTCCTTCCCTCCTGTTTCAGAGAAGAAATTATCCCTAGTATTTTCCACATCCACTGTTTCTCTGTTATTTTATCTCTTGCTGCCTCTCAGAGAAGTACTTCTCAGTGAAAGATGTTATAGGAGTAGAAAGAAATTGACTTTCAGGATTAGACAGACCTGGTTCCAACCTTGATAGCTCATTGCTCCCTAATTCCTGGAACTGTGACCTTAGCCAAGTTATTCAACCACTACAAGTAGGAAAGGGTCTACAAAACTGTTTTCCCTACAGAATGACCATTTAGCCATTGGTTAACTCTAGCCAAATGACTTTTGCATGGTAAATTGCATCTGGTCAGGGAAGAATTAGAAATGTACAATAAATATTTTATGATATCATAGGTAAAGACTTTCATAAATGCAAAGGCTCTTATAACTAGCATCAGCCTTCCAAAAACTATGGTTGTGGAGTTGCTACAAGAGCTGTTGACACCTGTAGAATGTGAGGCTTCAAAATCAGGCCTATTTTGCATCTTCTTGATGTGAGTCTCATTTCCTAATCCCTGCACTGTCTGTTGGATTACTGCATGGACTCCCAGAGAAGAAAAATGTATGATGCTTCCCTGCTAGCATTTTGTGTCCCTATTATACATAGTCTTCAAAGGATTCTAGTATCAAATGTGACCTATGATAGTCTTAGAAGTCTGAATGTTTAGTTGAGCCTAAGAAGATCCCCTGATGAGCAGTAGAGAGGTATTATAATATCCACCTCCTAATGATACCATGAGGATTAAATCACATTGTATATAAATACACACATACAATGATTCCTACACATCTATGTGTCCACACATGTATAGTAAGAGAAAGCTCATCGCACTGGAGTTTAAGCACAATTATTATTTAAAATGTGTTTTTGTAATTTATCATGCCCATTTTCTCCTGGTAAATTGTAAATCTAATGAGGGCAGGAGTCACTACTTTCATTTTAGTGTTTCCAACTTCATACAGAGAACTGCTACATAATAGGTATTCAATTTATGTTTGCTCTTTCCTTGCTGGAGAGACTCCAAATTGAGATCTATGGAAAGCCAATTCCTTATAATTTTGATAAGTGTTATTCAAAATGGTGAAATAAATTTGGGAAACACTAGGTGATTCCAAACAGATTTTTTTTTTTTTTTTACAGTATGTCTTGCAATTCTCCAACATGAAATGCAATGGGAGAAGGAGACAAATACTTATTTCATGTGCAATTTCACAACCCTCTTTTTTTAAGGCCCGACTTTTGAGATGGGTTTTGTGTAGATGACACTGTAGGAAACACTGCCAAAATCTAAATATAGGTCCTCTTGAAGCTGCAATGTCCCTGGATAAAAACAGATGTGTCTAATTATCTCATAAGAGAGGAGAATTGGAACAGAAAGATTTAGTAAATTTCCTAAGATCCTGCATGTAATATTTCCCTATACAGCTTACCCGATTGTCAGTCGAAAATTGGTCACACAACTTGCTCCAGCTTGTCTGTATTAAGTCCCCACACTAATCACTCCTGATAACAAAATCAGATGAAGTAAAAAACACGGAGCATATATCCAAGAACCAGAAGGACCCTAGGGTTCTAAGTCCATGGAAGTGATCTTTCCTGGTCCTCACACATATATAACCATTGGAATGCTGACTCTCCACAAAGATCAGATGAAATTTTGCATTGTATCTGCTTTTCCAGGACTCTCTTCAATCACTGACCCTCGGTATGGTAATAACAAACCCATGATTTCCTTGTTTCTAAAATGTTCTAATGTTTTCACATCTTGGAGGGGACCTGTATCTACCTCTCTCTAGCACTCATTTTCTTGTTTGGCTGTCCAACTCAACCACAGATTCCACAGCAAGAGGAACCATAGATTACTCATCACAACATCCTCAGCCCACAGTATATTCTTAGCAAACATTTTTTTAAATGACTAAATGAGCAAATGTGATGAGAATTTTAAAATGTGTAGAACTGACCAGAGCCAGGAATCCTGGAAAGTCCAGTATCTTTCTCTTTCTACAAATAAATGGTGTGGGGAAGGGGGACAAATATTTAATAAAATTCTGCCATTAACTGATATATCCACAAAAGCATTTACTGAAAATGTAGGGCTATCTGATCATTCCTAGTATATTTCACTGGGTTTAACAAAAACTGTGAGAGACTTGACCATCTGGGATGTCATTACATAAAGGTAAATAATTGAATATATAACTTTGTAAATACTTCTTAAAGAATGTAATTCCTTTTCAGTCAGGGTAGAGAAACTCTGTTATTTCTTACAATAGAAACTATAAAATCTCTGAGCTTCAGAAATCTTTTGGAAGAAATATTTTGGAAAGGACACCTATAATAAAGATATCCTGGGGAAAGAAGAGATGATGTAAATTCATAATTAGATTATAAAAGACGTAAAGCTCATTGATGCACTATATGACATATACCATCAAATTTTACTGACAAAATGAAAAACTGACCTTCTGTGAAGCACTGAAGGAAATTTTGCCTGGTTTGTATTTAGAAGAACAGAAGGGAAGGTATAGGAAACATAAGGATGGGGTCCAACGACAAAGTCTCCTATTTCCACTGTTAGTAAAAGGAAATCGGAAATGTGGTTTGAGATAATCAACACAGACACCTGATCAATATGACTAGAAAAGATTCTTTTTGCCCACAGTATCTCCTAATCATCATCTTACAAGCACGCCCTCCCATTCTAATAGATCTTTAATATTCCAGTCTTGAATTGATGAGGATGATTTTGGTTACGAAGAAACCCAGCTTAAAAAAGATCAAACAAAAAAGGAGATATGAGTTGGTCACACAGGTCCCAGCTACTCAGGGGCACTTGAGCAGGAATCTGGGTCTAGCTTGGGCAGCATAGTGAGACCTTGTCTCTTAATTTAAAAAAAAAAATGATTGAATATAAACCTTGATATACCATGAAAGAGTTGAACAACTGAATCACTAGGAGGGCAAAAATGCAGGCTGGCCTCAGAAACCAGAGGAGCAAGAACTCAAGCATCTGTAGGACTCATGTCTCATTCCTGCTTCTTTCTATGCATCAGTTTCATTCTTCTCTCACTACGAACTTAAAAACTGTGCACATGGTGTGTGTGTGTGTGTGTGTGTGTGTGTATATATATGTGTGTGTGTGTATATATATAGCTTCTGGAGGCCAGACACAGTGGCTTACCCCTGTAATCCCAGCAATTTGGGAGGCCGAGGCTGGCAGATCTCTTGAGCTCAGGAGTTCGAGACCATCCTGGGCAACATGGCGAAACCCTGTCTCTACCAAAAATACAAAATATTAGCTGGGCGTGGTGCTGTGCACCTTTGGTCCCAGCTACTCAGGAGACTGAGGTGAAAGGATCGCTTGAGCAAGGTAGAGGTTGCAGTGAGCCAAGATCATGCCGTGATATATAGATATATGGCTTCCAATAAACCTCAAGATTTATATACAGTGGATTTTCTCTTGAGGTTCCAAGAGATTGACAGCAGCCTGGACCAACATATATCAATTAACTGTAATCAGGAGAGTAAGTTCATATAAGAATACAGCAGTTCCCTTAGTGCCCACATAAATAGACTGAAGAGTTATTTCCAGAAAAAAACAAAGCTTTTCCCAGAAGAGTCATTATCAAACATGCAAGTCAGGCATCGCAGACTGAATACTAACCCTCAAAGGTGTGCACATCCTACTTCCTGAAACTAGTGAACATGCTACCTTTTATGGTAAAAGGGAAGGGGCTTTGCAGGTGTAATTATGTTAAGGATCTTGAAATGAGAAGTTATATTGGATTTCCTGGGTACATTCTATATAATCACAGCATCCTTATAAAATAAAGGAGGGAGGAGGATCAGACTCGGACATTTAAAGAAGCTATGCTGCTCGCTTTGAAGATGGAACAAGGGACCATGAGCTAAGAAAGACAGACAGTGTGCAGAAACTAGAAAAGGCAAGAAAACCAATTCTCTCTGAACCTCTAGGAGAAACGCTGCCTGCTGGCACCTTAATTTTAGCCTAGAGAAACCCATTTTGGGCTCCTGTTCTCCAGAACTCTAGTATAATAGATTTGTCTGGTTTTAAGCCACTAAGCTTAAAACAGAATAGCAAACTAATACACAGACTGGCCAGTGTAATCCTGCTTCTTCTTAAAGTAACAGACTTATGCCTGCTCCAGCACCCCAACCAACACACACTTGTCTGTTATCTTGAAAGAAAAATCTAAACTTAACACATCACCCTCCTGACTTTTAATTTACAACTTTCTGTAACATGACTTCTAACCCCAGCCCTCTGAAACTGATCCGTAAGGGGCCATCAAAGAACTTCTTAGTGGAGAAGTCATGTTGCTACTTCTCAATTTTTATATATGCACGCACGGACACATCAGTAGACTCCATCGATCAATTTTTTCTTGAAAATCTCTCCTCTACATCTTTGAGTTACCGGTCTCTCTTAATTCTCCTAGTTTTTATTTATTTTCTGAGTTTCTTCTTCTATTGATCCTTTAAATACAAACTTCTTTTCCTCCATTGTATCATCTGTTCCTCCTCCATATACATTGGCACCCACATTTCAATATTGTCTCTAACAATCAGTAATTGTATGACATTGGTCAGATATTTTAGCATGATGACATTCCCCAAATAACCATAACACCCACATCATATGGTTGTTGAAGAATCACAGACAAGGTACAGAAAATATCTACACATAGTATACTTTCAATACGTAGTCAGTTTATTATTCCATTTTTTTTGTTTTTTTAATCCCTTTATAGCTATCTTTCTCTAATTCTGCTCTTTCCTATATAATTCCAAACTGCCTGCTTGACATCTCCACCTAGATATCCTCATTGCTGTCTGTCTAAAATTCATCTTACTTCTTCCCCTCTTAGTCCCAAACTACTCCTCTTCAGAGCTTTATAGCACCCTAACAGAATCATAAATCGTTATTCACCCTGACTGGAAAGTTAATAATTGCCTTCCAACTAGCTGTTTCTCAAAACCAATTGATCATGAAATATCTCAATTGACTTCTACATAGCATCCACAGTGCTATTTCTAAACATTTTCTATTTTCCTGAAGTTCTGAATCCCAGCCCTACCATTTTCACTGTCTGTAATGATACTACTTTATAATTTGATTAGAGTTCTTCTGATATGAGCCACCTCATCTTGTTGCAACTTCATCTCAAGTTTCCCCAACATCTTCAATCATCTTTATCTTTCTTCTATCAGAGAAGGAGGAATCACCCTTCTTCTCCATCTATCTTTAAAAGATGAAAAATTTTATGGCAATTTAAAAAAATAGGCCAACCGCGATGGCACACGCCTGTAATCCCAGCACTTTGGGAGGCCGGGGTGGGTGGATCACCTGAGGTCAGGAGTTCAAAGCTGGCCTGGCCAAATGCTGAAACCCCCTTTCTACTAAAAATACAAAAATTACCTGGGCACAGTGGTGGGTGCCTGTAATCCCAGATACTCGGGATGCTGAGGCACGAGAATCGGTTGAACCCGGGAGGCGGAGGTTACAGTGAGCCAAGATCACGCCATTGCACTCCAACCTGGGTGACAGAGCGAGATTCTGTCTCAAAAAAAAAAAAAAAAAAAACCCTCAGGTTTAAGAGTCAAAGAGAGACCTAGATTCAATTCCAAAGTTTTGTTTTTTGATTTTCTACTTATTAGCCACATGAAGAAATTATTTTTCTTGTTTTCCTCAACTGCAAAATAGGGGGAAAAAAAGATAAAAGCTTGAGGGGATGGATGCCCCATTCTCCATGCTGTGCTTATTTCATATTGCATGTCTGTATCAAAACCATCTTGTGTGCCCTATAAATATATATACCTACTACGTAACAACAAAAATTTTAAAAATAAAAAATAAGGAAAAAAATAATCACCTCAAAATACTGAAGTGATGATTTAGAATTTAAGAGCTTTAGAATGGTGCCTCTGCCCTTTTCCCTATCCCATTCCCTCTTGGCAATGTCCTCATATTCTCTAGCAACTTGTCTCTCATCATGAGATTTCTAACCTCAAACTCATCTTATTAAGTTGGAGTTAGTGTTTGAGACTAAATGCCCTTCCTCCAATCCAGATTGTCTATAAAATGTTTAATCACCATACATGGGGTTGCCAGACTCAGCACATAAAAATACAGGACACTCAGTTGCATTTTAGTTTCAGATAAACAATGAATATATTTTAGTACATTTTTAGTATGTCATATGCAATATTGTTTATTAATTTTTAAATTTTCTATTTGATGTTATTTCTCTTTTTTCCTACTTTTTTTTATTATTATACTTTAAGTTCTGGGATACATGTGCAGAACATCCAGGTTTGTTACATAGGTATACATGTGCCATGGTGGTTCGCTGCACCCATCAACCCATCATCTACATTAGGTATTTCTCTTAATGCTAGGAGAAATAGCTAATTCCCTTCCCTAGTCCCCCACCCTCAACAAGCCCTGGTGTGTGATGTTCCCCTGCCCATGTCCATGTGTTCTCATTGTTTAAGTCCCATTTATGAGTGAGAACATGCAGTGTTTGGTTTTCCATTCCTATGTTAGTTTGCTGATAACGATGGTTTCCAGCTTCATTCATGTTCCTACAAAGGACATGAACTCATCCTTTTTTATGGCTGCATAGTATTCGATGATGTATATGAGCCACATTTGTTTATTTAAAGTTAAAATTAAATTAGGCTTTCTGTATTCTATCTAGCAACCCTAAGAATATATCAATTAGAGATGAGATTTTAGAAAACCTCTGTTTTACTCCTTTCCAGAAACTTAAATGGAATGTTGCAAAATTTAAATGAGCTAATGTATTCAAACTACCCTGAACATAAATATTTATTAAATAGCTGCATTTACTATAACTTTTGAAATTCTTAAAAGTGCTTCTATTAACACTGACAAATATTAGTATTTTATAGATTATAAAATTGAGTCTCAGAAAGAGTAGGTGACATTATGAAGGTCTTACTGATGTATAGTGGCAGAAGTTCATATTCTTTAAGAGCCAAGCAGATGCTTTTCATTCAATTCCATTCTGCTGTTTCAGGTTACCTTCTATGAACTGTCAAGGGTTCCAATTTGTGCAACGTGTAGTGTTAATACAGATACTAGTGTCTTTGTCAATGCAACAATATAATTTTTAAAAAATAAATCTTCTCTATTAGAAAGAATAAAAGAGAACAAGTAAGGAAAGGAAAGAAGGAAGAAAAGATGAACAGAGAGACAGAGGGAAGGAATACATTAAATTACAAATGGATCACTTATCATTCTGGATTTTTTCAGTTGAATAAAGTTAAGGTTATGATAGGTAACAAGGCGTGAATCCACTTCTATTTCTGAAGTGTGAGTCATCTAACTGAAAACTTTCCTATTTCCTTATCCCTCTTCTGCCAGTAGATAACACACTCAAGACTTCTTATCATTAGTCATTTTCATAAACATTGGTAAAGTCAA
This sequence comes from Colobus angolensis palliatus, assembly GCF_000951035.1. Lineage (NCBI taxonomy): Eukaryota > Metazoa > Chordata > Mammalia > Primates > Cercopithecidae > Colobus > Colobus angolensis. The sequence goes on along the minus strand of NW_012120376.1, from coordinate 1,948,163 downwards.
CTATTTAAAATAAACAATACTCATCCCATAGCTGGGAGAATTCAGCTCTGAAGAAACAAATTGCTGTTCTCCTACTGCATGATGGAGTAATATGTATCTGATGAGGGTTTTCTATGCCTTCAGCTATGAGATACCACTAACAGGGCCATATTACTAAAGCGGACAGGAATAGAATAATACTCTTAAGATACTTCATATTATTAAATGTTTTTTAAAAAATGGGAATATATATATCTTGTATAATCTATGACCTTCTGCACAATATTTTAAAACACACACTGTGCTGAAGAAACAAAATACAGAGAACTAGTTATATACAGATAAAGAAATAATTAGAATCAAATGTACATTTGACTTTAGATACACAGAGACATGTTAAGGATTTAAATTTATTTTTATCTTGAATCAGCAATGTTAAACTTACTCATCACCTAAATGGATTTGTGAGAAACCTGATTTTATCATCTAATCCTTGAAAAGTAGAGGGTCAATATCTATTTGGTTTTGAAACTAAATGGTTATAGCTATTGATTGTAGCATAAAAGCTAAACTATCCCAAAACACAGGTTGACTTGAACCTAGATAAAATTAGTACTTATTAAGGTGAAGAACAGCACACATTTGAATTAATGTTATCTACTATGTGATAGCCAACACTTAGTTTTCCTATTGCATGTAAAGTTGTCACCTATAAAATCTTGATTTGAAATCAGTGGCAAATAAGTGTGTAGACTTACATTCTTTTACTATATCTTGGAATAATTCCTGTACTGCAGGGGTTACTCAATGTCATCAGCAAAAATAAAGCCATTAAAGAAAAGTGCAACATTTTCAACATTTTCATTTTCAACAAACGTATCTAAAAACTACTTCTAAATAACTGCCTCAATCACTTCTGATTGGCTAGCAGCAGGGTTTTCCCAATAGATTTTGGTTCTCACAGTGACCCACACACTTGGATAAGTTTACCTTTTTATACTTTGTGGTTAGATTGCTAGAATGAAAAGAATTAGGGGGGCAAATATACTTTACCTCAATCAGAATTCTAGGTGCAACCTCCAGGAGACTTTTGTAACAACCAATTTGCTGTAGCCAAATCAGTCATAAGAACTATGCAGGGAACATTTCACAAGATGGGTTCACAGCAAGTGGGGCCATTTTTGATGAGGAACCATTAGGGTAACTAGTGTCTGGTCAGCATCAATGGGGAGCTGGCTGATACAGTTAAGGGTAGTACCTTCCCTGGCAAACATACCATAATCAGAGAACTATTATATCCCAAATATCAGGCATTTCAACTAAACTTCTGAGTATAATTTGGAGACAAAGGACATAATTAAATATCCCCAAACATCACAACTGAGGAGCTACATATAACTTAACAAAACAGTAAGTTGTTAGCAAAGATACATATATTATCAACTAGTATACGCATAGAAATAATAGTGATTCTGGTTTAACCAATCCCTGAGTTTCCAATCTTTATTTTACAATGTCATCCTATATTTTTAATGTTAAAATACGAACCGATAACTAGCTACAAACTTCATATATAAATTCTAAATGTATAAAACCTAAATAAAATTATAAATTACATACTAACCAAACTATAAAACCAATAATACATTTTACATAATTAATTTATCTGTTGGTGTTACTTTACTAAGCAATTATTTTCAGCATATGTAGGACACACATTGTTACAGTGAAGATTCTAAATTTATAATATATATAAACTATTTTTTTAACTGCAGGATAATAAATATGACATAAATTTACCATTTCAGCCATTTCTTTTTTCCAGACGAAGTCTCTCTCTTGTCCCCCAGGCTGGAGTGCAATGGCGAGATCTCGGCTCACTGCCACCTCCACCTCCCGGATTCAAGCAATTCTCCTGCCTCAGCCTCTCGAGTAGCTGGGATTACAGGCATCTGTCACCAGCTAATTTCATATTTTAAGTGGAGATGGGGGTTTCACCATGTTGGCCAGGCTGGTCTCGAACTCCTGACCTCAGGTGGTCCACCCACCTCAGCCTCCCAAGGTTCTGGGATTACAGGCATGAGCCACTGCAAACGGCTAGCCATTTTAAAAATATACAGTTCTGTGGCATTAAATACACTCACATTGTTATGCAACCATCACCACCATCCATTTTGAGAACTTTTTCCTCTTCCCAAATTCAAGCTCTGTGTAAACACCAACTCTCTGTTTTTTACTCCATGCAGCCCCTGGCAACCACCACTCTGCTCCCTGACTCTATGAATTTGACTAGTTACCTTATATTATTGGAATGATACAATTTTGTCCTTTGGTGACTGGATTATTTTATTCAGCAAAATGTCCTCATGGTTCATCCATGGTGTATGGTGTGCCAGAATTTCCTTTCTTTTTAAGACTGAATAATATTACATTGTAGGTACATATTACATTTTGTCGATTAATTTATCATCGATGAACAACTGGTTGCTTCTACCTTTTGCCTATTGTGAAAAATGCTGCTATGCACATTGGCGTTCAAGTATCTGGTTGATTACCTCTTTTCACTTTTTTGGGGCATATATCTAGAAGTGAAATGCTGAATCATATGGTAATTCTGTTCAATTATTTGAGGAATCACCATACAGTTTTCCAAAGTGGCTACATCATTTTACATTTTCACCAACAACTAAGTTACATTTTTAATCCAGATTTCTTGTTTACCTGATCCTGAAGCCCAACTGCCTAATATGAACTGATTATGTTTGTTGCTGATAAAAATAATCCCCGAAGCAATGCTGACCATGGTGGTCCTTATAAATCCTTGATTTTAATAAATGGAGATTTTTGCTTAAAGCCCTGTTAACATTCTATTGCCATTAATCCTAACTTCTGCCTATTTTCGGCCTCTGCATTAGCATTGTATTAATGTATCAAAGAGACAAAGACATGTTTCAGTGTCTACTCAAGAAAACAAGTTGTCTTTTTTATCAGCCTGCGTTCATTTGCAAAATATTCCCTTTCCCTCTTCTCTATCAGTCCTTATGTACTTCTTGTGCTGTTTCCCAGGACTACATTTTCTTTAAGTACAATCTTAGATTTACCAGTTCCCCAAGGGGTGACAGTGTTGCCCTGGTTACTTTCCAGGCACATCGCTGAAAGTGGGGAGATGGTATTCTGCCCTGGTTACAGCAAGCCTGCTTGTTCTGTCTTCTCCTGGGTTCTTCAGATAGCTGCAATTTTCCCCATCATCAGCACTTCCCTGTCATTATTATCCACACCTCACCAGTCACTCCTGACGCAGATTCCTGCCAGGTACCCTATTGTATTTCAGACTATTGTATTTCAGACTATCATATTCTCCAATGTTTGAAGCAAAAAAGATAGATTTGAAGCATGCTTCTGTTAAGAAAAGTATCTCCCATACAAATCATTCTAATCTTTTCTAATCCCTCATTTAAAAAAGAGTAATTCAGGCTGGGTGCCGTGACTCACTCCTTTAATCCCAAAATTTGGGAGGCCAAGGCAGGTGGATCACCAGGGTTCAGAGTTTGAGATCAGCCTGGGCAACATGGCAAAAGCATGTCTCTACTAAAAATGCAAATGATTAGCCCAGGCTGGTGGTGTGCACCTGTAGTCCCAGCTACTCGGGAGGCTGAGGCACAAGAATTGCTTGAGCCCAGGAGGCAGAGATTGCAGCGAGCTGAGATTGCACCACTGCATTCCACCCTGGGTGACAAAGCAAGATTCCGTCTCAAATAATCATAATAAATATTAAATAATAAAAAGTAATTCAGGGTATAACTAGAGAAAAATATGGCAGAAAATAGATATACTTATCCTCTTTATAAGAGAGGATTTCTGACTTTAATCATAATGGGCGAAGCCAAATAAAAATATAACATTTAAAAGTAGCTCTACATAAAGAATTGCATACATATAATATATAAAGCAAACAAAAATAATATGTAATGCAGACAAAAATGTCTGCAACAAATGTGATAATTACCATTTTAAAATTAGTAAGGCTCTTCATAAAAACAAAGTTTATAAAATGAAAGCTGAAATAGCTAATGAATGTTTGAAATGTTTAACATCAATATGAAAATGCTAATTAAAATGAGATACCACTTTTACTATTTTATAATTAT
>NW_012120376.1:1883740-1943924 GCF_000951035.1 Colobus angolensis palliatus | reverse complement strand
TGAAATTATTTCCAGTAATTTTATTTTATAAAATCTATTCTTAAAATCAGTCTAAAATACTAAAAACAAAAAATACCGCAATAAAAACTGCTATTTATTAGCCATCCATTTGGTTAGGTCCTCTATTTGTCACATATTTACAAAAGAAGTGTTAAAAGAAAAATAACAGATATTATCATTATCATTTTTAAATAATTTTTCAGAGAGAAGTTGTAGGATTATCCAGGATACCATAACTGGTAGGTTTTGGAGCTCAGATTCAGTGTCTGAGTTGCTTGTCTAATTGAACCATCATACCAATGGCATTTTTTTAATACATGAAAATATTCATATTACTTACAATGAGGAAAAACTGAAGATAACTTAAATATCTACTGTAAGTCAAAAATAAAATTCTAAGTCCCCCAACCATCTGAATGTACCTCCTCTTTGCCAAGGATATTCCAAAGTTAACCTGAAAAACTAGTCCTGCCCATGATGAGAAGTGGGAGCCAAACATGCTTCATTATGATTAACATCAACACAGATCTTAAGACTGATAGAACAGACTCTTTAAGTCTGATAAATAACACTTAACAGTCTATTCTCTCTGCAGCCTGCTACCTGACAGCTTTATCTGCATGATAAAACCTTTGTCTCCGGAACCCCTTATTATAACCTACACATTCCTTTCTGTTGATTCCAGGTCTTCAGATAATAACCAAGTGCCAATCAGAAAACCCCTGCATCCAGTTCTCCTGTCTTTCTGGACAAAACCAATGTACATCTTATATATATTGATTGAGGTCTTATGATTCCCTAAAATGTATAAAATAAAGTTGTAGCTCGACCACCTTGGGCACATGTCAGGACCTCCTGAGGCTGTGTCATGGACCTGTTTCAGCTACTTTTTGGTTTACACTACCAACAGAAACATGACTTTGAAAAATATAGTTTATTCATATGATTATTTTATTTTTCTAGACCCAAACTGGATCCAAAATTATTTGTTATAGCTCTACATGGACTATTATGCATCTATTAAAAATTGGATTTATGAAAATTTATGTGAACATGGGTAATGAGCAGTCATAAGGTCCATTGAAAAACACAAACTTATAAATGTAATATGAGTTAATATTTAGATTAAATATTTAAAATATTTAATATGATTAAATATTTAAAATATTCAATATGATTAAATATTTAAAATATTTCATATTAAGTTTTAACAATCATATCAAATATTAACAAATATTTAATATTTATATGTAACAAATATAATATGATTTATAGCTTTGTAAAAAATATAAATAGAAATCAGTTAGGAAAAAAAGTATCTTGAGTAGAGATAACAGCTCACTTCTAGCTGAGCTGCTCTAATTCTCCCCCAGGAATCCATTACTATCTCACCTCCTTTCTGTCTCATCTCTTCTCTTGCTTACCTCCCTCACATACACAGAAGCTGAAATTCAAACTCCAAATTTTAACTATAATCTTCTTTCTTTTTTCTTAATAGATTGCTCCAGCGTGTATGTAATGAGAGCCCTTTGAACTAGTTTGTATATTTTGGTCATTGTGATTATAAAAAAGTGAAACAGCATGCATTTCTATTCATTTTCTACTTCATTCTCACCTCCTTACTTATTTTCTCTCCCATATATAATTCTCTTTAAAAAGTACATATGTGGGAAGTGTATGTTGGAAAGAGAGAATATGACCTAGAAAGTATAAGCCAAAAATACAATTCTAAGCCCCCCAACCAACAGAATGGACTCCCCTCTCAGCCAAGGGAATCCAAAAAAACACCCCTGAAAGACTGATTCAGGCCATGACAGGCAGGAAGGGGTCAGACACGCCTCATTATACCCTCCTTCCTTTGGAGTTCAGGCATAGCTGACCAGCATTAACATGAAAATAGAGATCTTAAGACTGACAAAGCAGACTCTTTGTAGCAATAAGACACTAAGTTCCAACATAACTGGTACAACATTACATTACAGATAGTGGGCCCCAAGGGACGTCAAAGTATTTTACCCTCCAAAATATATTTGACATATTTTGAAATTGCCTTCCAAAGCTGTCTCTTGTGGGGGACATTTACATTCTTTAGAAAATCTCCTTCCCTTACTTGGTCTTTTCCAGAGAGTATGATACCTTTTAAGGTCCTGTAAGATAGGGGTCCCCAATCCCCTGGGACTGGTCTGTGGTCAGTTAGGAACTGGGCCACACAGCAGGGTGAGCAGCAGGCAAGTAAGCATTACCACCTGAGTTCCACCTCCAGTCTGATCAGCCATGGCATTAGATTCTCATGGGAGCACGAACCCTATTGTGAACTGCACATGCAAGGGATCTAGGTTGCACACTCCTTATGAGAATCTAATTCCTGATGATCTGAGGTGGAACAGTTTCATCCCAAAACCAACTCCACATTGTACATGGAAAACTTGTCTTCTATGAAACTGGTCCCTGATGACAAAAAGGTTGGGGACTGCTGCTATAAGAGGCATTCACATCTATTATTTCTGAGGCCAGCTGCCTGGAAGGCTTTATCTACATGACAAGAATCTTAGCTTCCACAATCCTGTCACCCTTATCTTAACTCAAGCTGACTTCAAATTTTCAAGCAGAGCTTAACTCTTTCAACCAATTACCAGTAAGGAAATCTTTGAATCCACCTATGAACTAGAAGCCCCCATTTTGAGATGTTCAACCCTTCCAAGCTGAACCAATGTATATCTTACATGTATTGATTTTATGTTTTTCCTGTAACTTCTGTCTCCCTAAAATGTATAAAACTAAACTGTAACCCAACCACCTTGGGCACGTATTCTCAGGACTTCCTGAGGCTGCATCATTAGCTGCGGTCTTCAACCTTGGCAAAATAAACCTCTACATTGATTAAGACCTGTCTCAGATACTTTTTGGTTTACCAAAGAAGAAGTGCCTGAAAATATTAGTAGTTAAGTCAAAATGTTGGAATATCAGTGATATATTTTTCAATTTTTTTGTTTTTTCCTAAAATAATCATGTCTCACTCTCATTTTCAGTAAAAATAACATAGTTAATTAAAATAATTGATTCAAACAAAGTACATAGTAGTGGAATCACTGAGTTCATTGAATGTGGATCATCTTGAGCACTAATCCTAGGTTCCACCACAAACTAGCTTTGTGGGGTTGGTAAATTACATAAATTCCGTGAACCATGGATTACTCACCTGAAAATTAGGTATCATACTTTCACCGTGCAGGGTTGATAAAAAGGCTGTAAATAAACCAAAATGTGAAGCACTAAAATATCGGACAGAGTAGGTGCTCAACAAATGAGAGCTAAAATTATATTCCTTGTTGTAAATGTTTTACTCTTTAATCATCCTTTTCTCAACCTCTAGAGAGCAAGAGGCAGCTGTGGCTGGCATTATTCCACTCAGCAGGGAATCCATTTAAACACCTTTAACTCTTAAAATTTTCCAGCCCTACCTGTCTGTCTGCACTAATGATCCCCAGCAGTAGGAGACTTGCCTTTGATTTCTCCTGTGAGGCTCTGAACCCCAATGCAGTGACTGGTTATGTTTCTCACTTTCCATCCTTCTCCTACATGGCTTTGCTTAAAGTACCTTAACAACATATTGGAAAGTAAACTTAACATTAGCTCAGGTAAACTCTGTAATCCTGTGGCACCTTCTTGCTAAGTCATTAAATGCTCTGGAGTAAATCCTCCTGCTCTGCAGTTTAATAGGGAGTCACTCAGAGATGTGCAATCAATTATGTTCCTGCTCCCTGCTTCCCACTACAGAAAAGGATCGACAAATGACACACAGAGGCCTGGTTAGTGAAATGAGTCACTTTTCCCTTAACTGCAACTTAATCAGCATGGCAGTCCCAATGCTAATGAATATCAATCCAACCAAATTTCAGCTGGAAGCAACCCAGAGAACTTCTCCAAGGCAATCATTTTGCAGATGAGAAAATTGAAGCCCAAAGAGTGAATGAACCAATGGGACATAGTAGGCACTGAATACAAGCTTGCTGAATGAATGAGCTTTCTATATCAGAGAGCTAGATAGTGGTAGAAAAAGTTATAGCTAATGTGTTTTAAGGGCTTGCTGTTTTTAGGCACTCTTCTAAGTGCTTTATATGGGTTAGTTTAGGTAACCTTTGCTACACAGTGTTTTACAGGTAAGGAAATGTATGCATATAATAGTTTAATGACTCCATCAAATCCACATGGAAGACAAATGGTGGAGGTAGATTTTGACCCTGAATAAGCAGTCCCCAGAACACACACTTAACAACCAGACCACACTGTCCCTTACATTAGAACTCTAGTCCTGCATTTCTACCTAAACAAACAACAACAACAAAAGTATCTTCAATCTCTCCATTTCTCTCCACCATTAATATTAATGAAGTTCAGCCACCATCCTCTCTCACTTGGATTCCTAAAACAACCTCCTTACTAGATCTATCTCTAATCTTCTTCCTCTACCATCAGATTGATCCTTCAAAAAGACAAATTTAATCACAGCATTTTCTATGGTTAAAGCTTTGCAATGCTCCTTTATTATCCTTGGTATATAATGCAGCTTTTCAATGACCCATAGGATTCTTCATAATTGTTTTGCCCTTGAAGCTTATACACCAGCCATATTATACTTCTTGCACTTCCTACAAAGCAATACTCTCTGTGACCTCCATCCTGACCTACTCTTTGCTCTTGCTGGCTAACTACTATTGATTCCAGATTCCAGCTTAGACAATACATACTCAGAAAAGCATCTGCTCAGTCTCTCCCAAGTCTTAGATAGACGCTACTTTTTTGTAGGTGATTCTCTAGTAAAGACCTGATTATGCTACATTGAAGATTCTTGTTAAGTTCCCTGTTTCTCCCATTAAATTGTTAATCAAGGCTAGAAGCAAGGTAAACTTGCCTTTTTATTGTTGGATCCCATTTGCCTAGTGAGTTTGTTAACCTAAGTGTACTTCAGTTTCCTCAACTAAAATTGGATAAATGAAACTTTGAGTTAAACAAAGAAAGACATGTAAAGTACATAGTTTCCCACACGTAGTAATGGCAAGAAATCCAGCTTTTCAATATACAGCACACTTTGTGCTATTTCACAAATAAGGGAGCATTATGTTACAGTTAGCTAAAAGGGTATCAAATATTTAAAATGAAATATAAACTTGATTTCAAACAATGGCAAATAAAAGAAATGCTAAGAGAAAGAACGAAGGAGAGAGGCAGCCAAGAGAAGAGGCAAAACATGGGGAAGCAAAGCAGGGATAAGAACCCAGCCTTGCAGTACCCCTGCACGGTACAGCGTCATCCTGTACAGGGCCCCAAGGCCAGGCAAATTCATCCTGGCTTCCTGAGAGGAAGGAGTCACCTGGGTGGATTAAGAAGTTCATTGGTCATGTTATTCCAACATAGACTATTCCATATCATTTAGGACACCCTATCTAAATTCTGGGGAAAAAAAAATGTCTGCTTGGTAAACCTTGCTTTTGAAGACATTTTAGCCCACAGCCAAAGACTAAAGGCTTAAACTTTACAAAAGATGTGTAAGTTAACACTGGTAAACTAATTTACATTAAAGTATCACTGGTCTATCAGTGAGATGTTTGGAAGCTTTTAGATTCTTCACATTTTCTTTTCTCAAAGCAGGTAGAGTGTAGGACAACTTGAATTACTCAAAAGCGGAAGTGTGTGGCTAAGTCATGTCTGAGGAGGGGGTAGGCAGAGATGTGGTTGGTGGGTACAGCAATCAACATAAGATACAAGTCAAAGCCTTCCCTAACTTAACTCAGTTTTGTCATATGGCCTTCAGGAGGAAGATATAGTAGGAGTGAACAGAAATTGTATGCAAAAACATTTGTCGGGAGTCTGAGGCAGGAGAATTGCTTGAGCCTGGGAGTCCGAGGTTGTGGTGAGCTGAGATCACGCCATTGCACTCCAGCTGGGCAACAAGAGTGAAACTCCATCTCAAAAAAAATAAATTAATAAAAATAAATAAAATTTGTCTTGGTAAACCTTAAATTCACAAAGTCCTGAATCGTATGTTTTAGGGAAATGTATAATCATTCAGTGCAGGATTTCTTTTCTCAGAGGAATCCTTAATCCTGTCATTTGTGTACAAGGAAACTGCCCTCCAAGTCGCTAGCCACTGTGATGTAAACTATAGCCCTGCCTGTGTGGGTTTATGGCTCTGCAAATACTGAGTTGACATTCACTTAGACCCCCATTTCTAGAAATTACTTTCTTGTACTCTCTGCCTACTTTTCCCACCCTTATTTTCTGATACTGATGCTGCTACTATCAGAGGGGGGTGAATTTTCTAATGTGTTTCTAATTCAGACTTTTATGCCACCTAGCAACATTTTCAAAGAACACCTCTGTCTCCTTGATAAAACAGTGAAAGAATTAATACTTTCCTTTCACTTGCCAAGAATTACACTGTCCATAACTTTATGAGTTTCCAAATTAAGGAGCTGCTCCCTCCACCTGAAAATCCATGCTTTTGTATGGACTCATTCTGCCTTCTCTCCAGAAGAAAGAGTCTGTAGAGAACACAGTTCTCTTACAAAAAGAGTTGTACCACAGTGAGAGGTCTCTAGTGCAGTAAATCACACCTGTAGGTTTTCAGTATGTATATAGATATACACACACACATACACACACATATGTATATATACTGTATGGTATGGCTGTATATGTATGTAAATGTGTAGTGAAATATATTACAACTTTTTTCCAGTCGTGGCTAGTAAAATAGGAGACAAACTTCTTGTGGTAAAGTAATTTGATGTTGGAGTACAGGTTGAGTGTACCATATTCCAAATACCTGGTACCAGTGTGCTTCAAATTTTTAATTTTTTTTCTAATTTGGAATACTTGCATATACATAATGAGACACTTTGGAGATAGGATCCCGTTCTAAACACAAAATTCATTTGTGTTTCATATACACTTACATGTAGCCTGAAGATATTTTTATATAATGTTCTTAATAATTTTGTGCAAGAAAAAAGTTTGTACTGTGACTGTGACATGAGGTCAAGTTTGGAATTTTCCACTTGTGGCATCACGTCAGCTCTCAAAGAGTTTCAAGTTTTGCAGCATTTGGATTCTGGATTTTTGGATTAGAGATGTCTTTCCCGGACTAACTATATGACAGACATTGTGCTAAGCTCTTCATGTATATCCTCATTCCATCCTCATGAAAACGTTGTAAGATAGTCATTGTTATTCCTATTCTTCTATGTGGAAAAAGAGGTTCAGAGAATTTAACTGAATAGCCTAAGGTGACACAGAAGTACATGGAAAAATTCAATCCCTTCTCAATCTTCCTATGCCTTAAGATTGGTCATAACCTAAAACCACAGCACAAATTATCCACATTTAGGCTCTGAGTGAATTGTTGCCATTCTAGAGGCACCTAGTTTAGGACAAGTGCAAACACAAGTAAAAGCAAATCGAGGCCCTTGATGATACAACCTAAACTCCAAAGGGATAAAGTCAAGTTTGACTATCCAGAAAGCACTTCAAACTATAAAGAATGCCCTTCAAACTATAAAGAATGCCATTCCCTTTTAATGCCATGTCATGCCAAGCTGCCAAGCAAGCATTTCTTTGCTTGAAGATATTATCAGTTTCCTGGAGCATTCCAGTGCTTCCTGTACCCCTTGTACTCAGCAATTCCATGCCTTTAGCCTCCTATTTAATTTTTCTTTATTAAAATGCCTTTCAGACCCAAATATAATACCAAACAAAAATAACTTTTTATTTCAGTTAAAAAATAACTTCAGGCAAATATGAAGATTCTTGTAGCTTTGTCTTGTTTTTATATAAAACACTTCAGTTGAAAAACAATTTAGTCATTGATTTCCTCATATTCTCACTGCCAAAGCACATCCCAAATATTTATAACCTAGGATGTTATGTGTTCACAGATTAAGTGTGATTTCAGGTACACTGAATAATGATCTCTCAGACATTTAAACGGATAGAAACAATAACTAAAAATATAAACTTCAAATTGACCAAAGAGTACATAATAGGTCTATTTTCCCTACATTTTATAAATATGAATGAAAAGAAACAAATAGGTACTATCAATGCAAGACAATATATTTTGGAGATGAAAGTGAAAATAGAAAGTTGACCTTCCTATACAATTAGAAATGTACGTAGTGTATTGCAGTACTTCTCAGACCTTTAAGTGCATTTGAATTACATTGGGATCTTGTGAATTTTGAGATTCCATTTCAAGACTCTGAGAGAAAAACTGAGACCACATTGCTAACAAACTCCCAGTTGCTGCTGTTGTTGCTAGTCCAGATACCACACTTTGAAGAGCCTGGTGGTTAAAGAAGTGGGATTTTCAATATATAGATGTAATTGCAACTATTATTTTAGATTCAGCAGTTACATGTGCAGGTTTATTACATGAGTATATCGTATGATGCCGAGATTTGGGGTATGATTGATTCCATCCCCCAGGTAGTGAGCATAGTACCCAATAGTTAGGTTTTCAATCCTTCTCCATCTCTGATCCTCCCCTTCTAGTAATCCTCAGTGCCTATTATACCTATTCTTTATGTCTATTGGTACCCAATGTTTAGCTGCCACTTATAAGTGATAACATATTTGGTTTACTGTTCCTGAATTAATTGGCTTAGGATAATGGCCTCCAGTTCTATCCACATTGCTTCAAAGGACATGATTTCATTATGTTTGATGGTTGCATAGTATTCCGTGGTGTATGTGCACCACATTTTCTTCATTCAGTCCACCATTGATAGGTACCTCTGTTGATTCCATGTCTTTGCTATTGTGAGTAGCACTTTAATAAACATTATATATTTTTGGTAGAATTATTTATTTTCTTGGAATATATACCCAGTAATGGCATTGCTGAGTCAAATGATGTTCTGTTTGAAGGTCTTCGAGATATCTTCAAACTGCTTTCCACAGTGGCTGAACTAATTTACATTCCCATCAACAGTGTATGAGCATTCCCTTGTCTCTATGACCTTGCCAGCATCTGTTGTTTTCCAACTTTTTAATAATGATATCTCACTGTGGTTTTGATTTGCATTTCTCTGATGATTAGTGATGTTGAGCATTTCTTCATATTTTTGTTGGCCACTTGTATATCTTCTATTGAGAAGTGTTCATTCATGTCTTTTGGCCACTTTTTAATGGGGTTATTTGTGTTTGCTTTGAATTTTTAAAGTTCCATATAGACTCTAGATATTAGACCTTTGTTGGATGCATAGTTTGCAAATATTTGTTTCCCATTCTATATGTTGTCTATTTACTCTGCAGATAATTTCTTTTGCTTTGCAGAAAGTCTTCACTTTAATTAAGTCCCTCTAAGTTCCCAAAAGCGATTGCCAAAATAAATAAATAAAATAAAATAAAATAAAATAAAATAAATGCCTCTTGAGTTAAATAACCTGGACTTCTATCTGGGCCTGCAAGTTAAAAGACATGTGACCTTGAGTGAGTTATTTAACCATTTCTATGCTCAATGTCATCTGTAAAGCAGGGGTAATCAGAGTGTTGTTATCAAGACAATGTATGTGAATTATTTAACACGGTCCTTGGCACATATGAGGTAATTAGAAGCAACAGCAGCAGGAGAAGAATGGGTATCAATAAAGAATTACTGTATTTTCTTTTAAGATGTCTGTGTAACTGGCACAGAGGGAAGATTCCTTAGCCTTACTGGAATAGTAGAATATCGTGTGTGTGTGTGTGTGTGTGTGTGTGTGTGTGTGTGTTTGTATTTGGTGTTTCACAACTATTCAATATATATACAGATATAATCACTGTTTCACACATACGTAATTATATAGTTGTAGAATCAACTCACAAGTTTACATATTATATGTATCCATGGCTTTTCTCAAAAATTAATGAGAGTAAATGCGATCAACATGAGCATCCTCAGGACCTAAAGAGGCAGTTATAAATGGGACACTCAATGCAAGCTTCTTGGCCAAGCCCAGAATCTCAGGGAAAGCTCAAAAGCCAGACGTTACAGGGAAGTTCTGTGTTCATGAGGTTGCTAACACATGACTGACTCTGCTACTGTGAGAGCGTTGCAAAGATTCAACTGCCAGTCAGAGGCTATAAGCCCAGGAGAGTCTCACAGACAGAGGAATTCCTGATCAGCTAGTGATAATAAAAGATTTTCAAGAGGACTAAGAGTTAATTTGACTAGTGGGAACAGAAAATCTTTTCAGACAACGGAGATAGTATGTGCAAAGGCCATGTGATGTAACAGAGCATGGTGGGGAAGAGACATTGAAAGAAGGCTAGTGTTGTTGAAAAGCAGAAAGCTCCATAGCATAAGATAAATGTGGATACTGGGGCAGTTGCCAGACCATGCTGTACCCGAGGCTAAACTAAGAAGGGTTGGGTTGATTGTATGAGCAGTTCTAAGTGTTAAGCAGACATTGACATGATCCGATTTCAAAATATCACACTAGCTTCAGTATGACAAAAGCTCTGGGATGAGACAGAGTTGATGCTCACCAGTTAGGAGACTGTAACAGTAGTTAAAGACAATGGTGGTAAAAGGAATGGAAGGTGGTGCATAGGCAGTGGAAATTATTAAAGGTTTTAAGCAGAAGAAGGCAAAGTTTTCATTGGACAAAGATGTATGATAAATTGAAGTTGGCAATCTTAAAGTAAAACCAGTTCAAAGGCTATGGCAAGAGTATCCAAAAATTTATGAAGGTCTAGACTGAGGGGCTGGAGAGGAGAGGGTAGGTTCAATCAGTGGTTGGAAATTAGAATCTTTTTTAAAATCTAGTTTTTGGTGGCTCCTAGGATTCAGCAACATCAATAAGGGAAAGACAGAGAAGCAGAAAGGGATTCAAAGAATGGGTATGAGGTACACAACTGGCAACATGACTTAGTTGATACACCTAATGGACTTTACAATTCAGCAGCCTAATGTTTGCCTTCCCTCAATCCTTCCACTATCTTGTTAATAAAAGTTCAGAGTGATACTGGTTCTCAACACAACACTATAAGCTAAAATAATACAATTCAAGTCTAATTTCCCAAGTATTTTCATAAAGAAATGTGTTCTGATCAAGAGGTTCAATGTTTAAAAGCCAGAATCCAGTCAACTATAACTACGTGTGAGTGCACTATGTGAATAAAAACCATCTTGTCAAGACACATTGCCTGAGTCTGTAAACTAGATTGAATTGAGAGTGTAACACTGGTCATCATAGGGCTTAACCATCTGAGACCTTAAGCTTGAGAATCAAATCTTACGAACTGGAACACATTGGGAGTCAACAGGTCAATGTAGTGTTGCACTATTTGCTGTAATGGCACTAAGCAATCACACGGATGGATTGGCAGAGCAACATACGTATGAATCACTATTGTAGAATCATCCTGAGTGTGTTTTTAGTTTGAACTCCTTAAGAACGAGCTGGAAGAGATACCAGGCAATGGCGCTAAAGAAGATGCTGCGATTTCCGAATAGATAAGGCCAAGATGATTTGTCTCTTTATCTTCATCACAGAGACCTAGATGGCAGTGAAGCTTGGGAAACATCCAGGAGCACAGCTCACCCTCGAGGTTGAAGAGATCAATGTGCCATAAGACAAAGAACACAGACTTCGAAGTTAGACTATATAAACCTGATTTTTCATCTAATGCATTTCCTGGTTTCATGATCTTGAGAGAGAGTGCTGAACAACATTGTCACTTGCAAAATAATAATAATCAGTGAGGTATAACAAGATATGAGGATGAAATAAGCAATATTCAAAAAGCACATGGAAAAGTGATAAGAATATAGTATGGTGCTCATAAGTGTGTGCTTTTTTCCTTCATCTTTTTATAAATGGTTTGAGACTTTAGTGTACACAAAAATCCCCTGGGACTGGCCATGGTAATTCACACCTGTAATCTCAGCACTTTGGGAAGCCAAGACTGGAGAATTGTTTGAGCCCATGACTTTGAGACCAGCCTGGACAAAACAGCAAAACCTTGTCTCTACAAAAATCTTAAAAATTAGCTGGGTGTAGTGCGTGCACCTGTAGTTCCAGCTACT
The DNA here is from genome assembly GCF_000951035.1 of Colobus angolensis palliatus. NCBI lineage: Eukaryota > Metazoa > Chordata > Mammalia > Primates > Cercopithecidae > Colobus > Colobus angolensis. Next base: position 1,931,854 of record NW_012120376.1, on the reverse strand, counting down.
CGGGAGGCTAAGGCAGGAAGATCGCTAGAGCCCAGAAACTCAAGTCTACAGTGAGCCATGATCCAGCCTGATGACAGAACGAGACCCTGCCACCAAACAAAGCAAAACAAACCAAAACAAAATCACCTAGGCTGCTTGTAATAATGCAGGTTCCTAGGCTCCACTTCTCAGTAATAAGTTACAGGTCTAGAGCACTACTCAGAAATATACATCCCAAAGCACTCCCAGTGACTGATGCAGTTGATACATAAACTGACTACATGTTGAGTGTCTTATAAGAAAACTGAGGCAATTATTTTAGAACACAAAGGGGGCACTCCTGGAACCACTACAAAAAAAAAAAAGGCATTCAAGTTTGGTTCAAAAGACACTATTAAAACAAAAAGGACTAAATGTTTCCAGAGTGATCCAGAACCTCAACAAGAAAGGAAAGTTCAACAGGAAAGTTCATTATCTAGGGCCAGGTATCGAATTTTCCTTAGAGAGCTAAATGTCACTGACATTGGAGACTATGTTCTACGAAGTTACTTCAGGTTTAAGACAAAACCATAGGTGATTGTCCTATGACCAAAAATTTTCGATTAAGAAAAGATTATCTCTTCTTTAAATGCAATGAGTGAACTTTCAGAAAAAATAAATAAATCAAATATTTGAGAATGAGGATGTATTTTTTCTATCCGAATTACCCATGTCCTAGTTTTTTTTTTACCCTGATTTGCTATCTCATAATTTCTAAAGTATGAAGTCAGTTTTTCTCATTCCCTCCTCACTTAACATTTTCTTTGTTCAATTCTGTACACAGAGCTCATATTAAGAATGATGAGTCAATCCTTTCTGTACAAGATAAGGCATTTTATGCAATATTCAAACCCAGCAACAAGTACAATGACATCCTACCTGAATTCTAAAAACTGTTCATCTCACTAAACAAGCTCCATTCATTTATCTCAGCAGCCAATTTCCCACTCCAGCAGTGGTTAGTGAGTGAACCGACCATTCTCATTCCCAGGCATTTTTTCATTAATCTTGCTCTTCAAAATGTGTGAATATATTAAATCGCTCAGTGTTGAGTGATGGTAAATCACAGCTCTGCAAGCCCGACTTCCACTGAAGCCGCTGACAAGAAAACCTCATAAGAGGAGATCACTTGATGTAATAATCTTGTTCCAGATATGATTTGGGGGGAGCCACAGGCCATACATGGGAGAAAAGGGGAGGAAGAAGATGTGACTATGCAGCATGAATCAAAAATGAACCAAAAAAAGAAAAAGGAAAGAACAACTTTAAGCCCTTTCCTTTAAAATAGCTTTGGCATATAAAAGAATGAGAAAATATTTCCTCCTTTAGTCCTTTGGGAGCAAAACTAAACTGGGCTTTGTAAATAAGAATTTAGGACTTCGAAGATAAGTAGTTTGAAAACTACTAATCATCACCTTAAAGTTTCAAAACTACTAATCATCACTTTCAAATTTGAGTAAACTTTCAAAAGGCTAAAAAAACCCAACAACAACTCCAAACATTTCTCTATATTTAGGTCTTTTTAGGGCCTCAGATAGAAATCAAGGGACTAGTAATCAGTACTTTAAAGATTAAGTTCTAAGTGCCCCCAGACAATCAGAAAATGAAACTTTCTTTTCTGTGAAGCTTTATGCTGTGACCTGAGTGCAATCAGTAAAGAACACAAAAGATAGACCTGATTCTGAGTCACGACCAAATTTCAGAGGTACGGGGGAAAGCAGGACCATAGAAAAGAGGAGACAGAAAATCATCAATCTATACATCTCAAAGCTTTTAATAAGATATGATAAAATAGATTTATTTTATCATATCTACAGTCTTTTTGGCTGCAAAATGTTGCCTCAAGCTAAACAGACAAATAAGGAATGGTTTATTTCTATTATTTTTTACTTTTCAAATTTTATTTTTAATGACAAATAATATTTATATATTAATATATTTATGGAGTATAATGTAATATACTGTATTATCTCATTTATATGTGGAATGGCTTAAGAAAAGTATCAGTGAAGGAATCCACTAAGGTTTCCTGTAAATAATTAGTTTTTATGTAGTGTACTCTGTGCTAAAGTATATTTCTGTGCATCTTTCCCCAGTCATGTTTATTACTTACAATAAGGTTCACCTGTCTTCCTGCTTCCTTAATAAAGTCTTTATTGTTTTCAAATTGTATTCATGGAGAAACCCTTCTTATACAGGAGAGAAGAGAGAAGACGCCTCTGTAAAGTTTTTCACTTATTTCCCCTTGAAATATTCCTGAATTTTTTTAAATGAAATACAATATTCATCCAACAAGAATTCATGGAGTAGTAGAAACTCTGCTCCAGGCTCTCTGCTTTTATAGTTCAGGGCTGATTCCTTATGGAGACAACTGACACCATAGACACATACAGCTCCCTAATGCTGAGGAAGACTTGTCTGCAAGGTGCTTCCACCCGGAAGCTCTGGACACACCCTCCCTTTTTGAAAGGAATAGTTGCAGGTGGAAGGTACATGTTACAATTCATTTCTGCATATCACAGGTCTAAGTGTCTAATCTCTGACCACCACTAGGATTTTAGAGCCCACTGATGCACACTGTGAGTGTATTTCGCCACCAGCCCTAAGAAAATGTTTGTCCTATGTCTAAAAGTTTGAGCTTTCACAAGCCCAACTCTCGAGGTTCAGCAGCAAGCATTTTGCTATCTAGCCCATCCTGATTGTGTGTGCCAGATACGGTAACAATGCCAAGTCGTTTTATGCCTGCCTTCCCTAGTTCCTTCTCATCCTTTTCGTCCCATGTCTAATAACTGGGCTACAGCTGTTTCTAAGTCAAAGGCCCCCACATTGTCTTAACTTTTCATAACATTGAACACCAGTTTAAACCAAAAGCTACCAACAATCTGTAACACCCAGCCTCCTCTCCTGCCCCTTCACCATAAACAAATATGTCTGTTCCATCATCATACTCTACCACTTAAGAGTTCTGTGTCCAGAGTTCTGTTAGGGAGGCATATGGTTTCATACCTCTGGACTTTAGAATGTACTTTATTTCTGTTTATGAGGCTAACTCCAGGACATCCTTCACAACTTAACTCAGGCATAGCATCTGCTGGAAGTTTTCCCAGATCCCTCCTACCCCAAGTCTGTCTCACCTCCATGCCCCGAAGATCTGCTGTGCACAGCCCTGGAGTAACTTTTCACTGTTCCTTCCCTAGTTTGTCACCCTTCAGCAATTTGGCTCATTGATTAATTAGCATCTTGCCATTTTAGGAGCTCTTTCTATATCTGCTCGAAGGTAAGTACCTCTAATGTAGCATCTAATTCTTAAAAATCAGAGATAGGAATTATTTTTTCTATTTGTCAAAAGGGAAAGCAATCTCAAAAAAATTTGCTCAATGCCACATATCTGTAAATTGCAGAACAGAGATTACTGCTCCCATAAATCTCAGTCTTCACCAGTTACAATATTAGTTTTCTGTCTTCAATCCTTTTCATCATATTTGTGCCTTATTAGAGACTGAGTAAATATTTACTGATTTAAAAATAATGAATGCTCACAGGGCACAGTGGCACATGCCTGTAATCCCAGCTAGTCAGAGTCTGAGGTGACAGGATTCATTGAGTATCAAGATGTAGTGTGCTGTGATTGCACCAGTGACTAGACACTGCCCTCAAGCCTGGGCAACATAGCAAGACCCCCATCTCTAAAAAAGAAAATAACAAAAAAATTGGTGATTGAATGATTGCACGGGGCCATGTTATATTAACCTCCATAGTACCATCCTTGACAGAGCCACTCTGTTCATGACAAATTGGGTATCTGGCTCACAGTCTCTTTCTCCTTAAAACCTGCTATGATTCTGGGTTAAATTGAATACCCCGTCCAATATCCTGGTGTCTCAGTTCCCCGAAGTCCTCTAATAGACATCTCTACAGATGTTCCCTATATGTACCTTCATCCCCTTTCTCTGAGAACTGACTTTGGTGTGCAGGAATATCACCTCTGGAAATCATGTTAACAGTACGTAACATTCCTTGGACAGTTGATTAGACCCAAGCCATATCAGTAACATTCTGTCTCCCAAGGTTTAGAATTGCGCTGGTCAATTGAACTGAGAAATCTTTAAACTCCAGAGCTGTGAAGTGGCCTCTTTTGTTTCTGTGCATGCCAAGTAGTGAAATCCAGTGCTGAGAAAGAATATGAAGCAGATATATAGACAGAGAAGCAGAAGCAAGAAAAATACAGAATATCACTTGAATTATGATGGTTCTACATTTACTTTTATAGTATGATGGCTTAGTGCCACACTGCCCTTGGGTTGGTTCCAAAAAAAAAAATATATATATATATATGTGTGTGTGTGTGTATGTATATCTCTGACATATTTTCTTTGTTGTTTTGCTTGAGCTACTTGGAGAGTTTTAACTAAGATAATTCTTCATCTCCAGGTACCTCTCTGACACTTTTCTTTAGTGGCATAATCCTTGGAAGCATCCCAAATAGCTCTACCTCCAACATCACTAAAGCCAACATCCCTTTTCTGACCACACACTTAAATTTTTCCAACTTAGTTTTTCAACTAATATCACTATCTATTGTTCAGGCTCAACTAATTCTCTAATTTATTGGCACCTCAACCTTCTCCCTATCCAAAAGCATGCCATGTGTGTTCATTTACCTCCTCATTCATTTATAATCTTATCCTTTACACCCTCCACTTGTCAATACACTTAATGTCCTTGCCACTTTGACCTGCTCTAGGAGCATCTGAAAACCAATCATCATCAGAAACAACCATAGCAACAATTTGGATTAATCCGGTTACCATGCCTCTTCCACACCTACACTTGGAAAGGGAAGCACTGGGAGAGAAATATCTCCTAGAAATTCATGGTCACTGACCTTTTCCTGCTGTATTTCTCCTATCAATTTGAAGTCGTCTCTCACTTCATGATAACTATCACAAACCTCTTTTCCCAAACATTGTATGATATTCCATCAACTCCCTAGGTCTTGGCATTATTTTTATATAATAATAACATTAATATTAACAATAGTTTACATTTTATAGAGCTTCAATGTTAGGCACTTTTCCAACTGTTTTGCCTACAATGGCCCATTTACTATATGAGCTAAGTACCGTTATTAATTACACCTTACAGATAAATAAACTGAGGCACAAAAGAAGTAGCAGCATCTGGCCGGATATGGTGGCTCACACCTGTAATCCTCGCACTTTGGGAGGCCAAGACAGGCAGATCACCTGAGGTCAGGAGTTCAAGATCAGCCTAGCCAAAGTGGTAAAACCCCATCTCTACTAAAGATACAAAAAAATTAGCTGGGCATGGTGGCAAGTGCCTGTAATCTCAGCCACTCAGGAGGCTGAGGCAGAATGGCTTGAACTCATGAGGTGGAGGTTGCAGTGAGTCGAGATGTCACCATTGCACTCCAGCCTGGGCGACAAGAGTGAAACTTCGTCTCAAAAAAGAAGAAGAAGAAGAAAGAAGAAAGAAGAACCAACTAGTATAAAAGGCAGAGCCAGGATTCAAATTCAGGCAGTCCAGCTCTAAAGAATCTGCTCTAATTTCATCCTGCCTCACATAAAAACATATAAACACCATTTTATACCATTTTATAGGAATTCTGTCAATATCCCATTGACAAATCTATCCATATGCAAGGTGTGTGCCCCATCATTTCCTCCTCTCCTCCATCCCCCAATTAGAACAATCTTCTTATCTATCTCCAAATTTTCATTTCTTCCTCCATCTCCAAAATCTTACTCTAGGTATTATACCCTCTGTCTTCTGTGTCTAAACCCTAACATTCTAATTGGGGGTTGCTATTATATTTTTAACAAGTAACAGATATTTCCTCATCCTGATATCTCTTTATTGGTGTCACTTTTTTGTTGTTGTTTAAGGCTCGTAAAAACATCTCTTTTCTCTCAAAAGGCATTAATTATAATATTTTGAAGATTTGTTTTCTTTATTACTTCTGTATCATCCATGATCCTTTCATTTCTTCGTTTGTTTTGATCTGTCTTTCATGACTAAGGTTCCTAAAGTGTTTTATTTTCTTTTTGGCAGTGAGTTCATCCTTAAAGCACTGAAAAGCCAATGGAAAGATCTGTGTTTGCAGAAAGAGCTTTTCCAGTAAAGGGTGATCTGAGCTTTCTGTTTAAGGACTCCATTGGACATCAGAGTTTATTTAACTCCTAATTATGGATTGAATTGTATTTCCTGCCAACATTCATATGTGGAAGTCCTAACCCCCAGTACCACAGGATGTGAACTGATTTGGAAATAGAGTTATTGCATCTGTTACAAGTTCCTAACAGAGTAGGGTGGGTCCCTAGTCCAATATGACTAGACACAGGGAGAACACCTTATGAAAAATATGGCAGAGACCAGGGTGATGCTTGTACAAGCCAAAAATACCAAAGATTGCAGGCAGGCCACCAGAAGCTGGGGGAAGGCATGGATCAGGGCCCCCCTCACTGCTCTCAGGAAGAACCAACCCTAATGACATATATATGACATATATATTTTTATTTTTAGACAGAGTCTTTCTCTGTTGCCCAGGTTGAAGTCCAGTGGTGGGAACACAGATCACTGCAGGCTCAACCTTCTGAGCTCAAGCAATCCTCCCACCTCAGCCTCCTGAGTAACTGTGACCACAGGCACTCACACAACCAGGCCTGGCTATTTTTTTTTTTTTTTTTTTTTTTGTGGAGACAGGGTTTTGCCATGTTGCTCAGGTTGGTCTCAAACTCCTGAGCTCAAGTAGTCCTCCCACCTTGGCCTCCCAAAGTGCTGGGATCACAGGTGTGAGCCCAGCCACTTTGATTTCTTGATTTCAATTTTCTAGCTTCCACAACTGTGAGACAATGAATTTCTTTTGTTTAAGCCACTCAATTTGTGTTACTTTGTTATGGCAGCCCTAGCAAATTAATGTTCCACTTCTGAATGTCCTCCAGGACACTGTTCCTGGCTTCTCTCTTTTAGAAGCAGGGTGGAGAATACTTGCTGGGATGCCTACTATTCAGTATGGAAACCCTCAGTTCCCATTTTTAGTCCTGTACTTCACCACCTACACAAACACACAAACACACACGCACACACACACACACACACACATACACACCTCCTATTGTGTCAGATGGCCTAATTTCTTCAGATTGAAAAGTCTACTGGATTGCTGTGTGGGAGGGTGGTTCACTTGCTTGTGCTGACCAGAGCAGTGGGTCAGCAATGCCAGGTGCTCCACACACAGATCTTCAAAATCCCTCTCCTTTTCTTCTTACGCCTGCTGTTTATTTTTCATGGTATGTGGTGTCTCTAAAATATGAAGCCCTACCAATGATCTTGAGTCATTTTGGGGTACTACAATTTCAACCCTATTGGTATTTCCCTCTGCAATAGCCTAGTTTCTAAACATATGTGCTCCATAAATTGCTTACCATTTCTCTGTCTGCTTCCAAATTTGTATTCTCATGATTACCATTGTGAAAGTATACCTTTCTTAATCCTTTATTCTTATCTGGTTTTCTGTTAGAAGTGGAGGTAAGCATGGATGAACAATTTACCTTCTCTCAAAAAACTTTGTCAGTATTTACATATGCTCCTAAATTTGCACCTCTTCTAATGACACATTTCCCCTTAGCTATTGTTCTGACAGCATCCTTCTCTTCACGAATAAACTTCAAGAATTTATACCGTACGTCTCCATTTCATTGCCAGCCCCTTAATCCTCACATCTCTCTCAGCTAGCTTCTACCCCTATACCAATTCCATGAAAAGTGCACAAATAATGTCTTCTAAGACTTCAATGCCATTAAACCCTATTCACACTCTTCAGTTGACCTCTTATCAGTATTGGCTAGATGGGCATACTGCAACTTCTTAATATATTCTCAGTCTTTGCCTCCTGTCACATTTCTTTTTCCTAACTTGTCTACTACATCCAAAGCTATGCCGTTCAGTCTCCTTTGCCAACTGAGTTTCCTCTACCTGAACTTTAAATGATGGGCTTCCCCAGGATCTCTCTGAGGCATATTTCTCTTTCAAGGCTACTTTCTTTGTGATTCATATCACTCCTGTTGTTCTATTCACCATCCATTCTCTCATGACTCTTAGATGTACTTCTCCAGTTCAGACTAAGCCCGGAACTACTGACCCATGTATTCAACTAACTCTTTAACATCTCCTTGTAGCTTTCTTATATTCATTTCAGGCTGAACATGTAAGTAACAAAATAAAAGGTAATATACCACAACCACGTCATTAAAAAAAAAAAAAAAAAAAGAACAGAAAAGCAGGAGTGTGTAAAGGAAATAGCACAGGATTTGCTTGTGCTAAGATCTGGTAAGGACCAATACTTCAAAACAGATACTAGACAAGATATATGTTGAAAGACTAAGAGATTCAGCACAGTTGTGATTATGCTAATGTAGAGGCATTTAGTGAGGGTTCTGGGCAGCAGGGAGGTCAAATGATGGCACATCACAAGGAGGCAGGATGAAGAGCAGGACACTGGTCTTCCTGTGTCTTCACAATTTTTCCTGATGTTGGTCCTGATGATATATTTAGTTATCTTGCTATCCATGTATAAAATGTTTGTATTTTTAAACCACTCATTCAGTATCATTAATCTTCTCAAGTTACAGACATCTAGGAGTACAGGCTGGGCCTAATTTGGTATATACCCTTTATTCCATAGGAGAGTCCACCAGCTAGATTCCCCCAACTCATGATTGAAAGCCCCTATTCCTGTATGAAGGATGAAGATGGAGTGGAAGGTCAGTAGAGATTGAGAACTCCATGACATCCCAGAAACTGTTTCTGTCCTCTTAGGGGTTCTTAATTTTCCTCACCAGTGAGGTAGTATAAAATTTTCAGAAAAAAATATGGGTACCTGGTGCCAACATTACTCTACCAGTGTTATTGCAGAATAAACTATACTGATTTGTTCCAACAACCAACTTCCACTTCTTCTGCAAGTAGTCTCATTCTAGGGATATATGTATTGAGCCTTTTGTTTTCTTTTCCCATAGCTGTGATCCCAAAGGGGTGAAAAATGCTTCTTCAGGACCACCAATCAGATTATAATTTTTAGCAATTCTGTCATTCTGATAATTCTTTTTTGTCTTTTTTTTTTTTCTTTTGAGACAATGTTTTACTGTGTTGCCCAGGCTGGGGTGCAGTGGTACAGCCACTGTCTTCAACTCCTGGTCTCAAGTGATCCTCCCACCTCAGCCTCCCAGCTAGAACTACAGGTGCACATCACCATACCTGGCAATTTTTTTTTTCTTTTTGAGACAGAGTCTTGCTGTGTCACCCTGGCTGGAGTGCTGTGGTGCTATCTCAGCTCACTGTAATCACCATCTCCTGGGTTCAAGTGATTCTCCTGCCTCAGCCTCCTGAGTAGCTGGGATACAGGCATGTACCACCACACCCAGTTCGTTTTAATTTTTTTTTTTTTTTTTTTTTTTTTTTTTTTTTGAGGCGTAGTCTGGCTCTGTTCCCCTGGCTGGAGGGCAGTGGCGCGATCTCGGCTCACTGCAAGCTCCGCCTTCCCGGTTCCCGCCATTCTCCTGCCTCAGCCTCCCGAGTAGCTGGGACTACAGGCGCCCGCAACCGCGTCCGGCTAATTTTTTGTATTTTTAGTATAGACGGGGTTTCACCGTGGTCTCGATCTCCTGACCTTGTGATCCGCCCGCCTCGGCCTCCCAAAGTGCTGGGATTACAGGCGTGAGCCACCGCGCCCAGCCTCGTTTTAATATTTTTAGTAGAGACGGGGGTTTCTCCATGTTGGCCAGGCTGATCTCAAACTCCTGACCTCAGGTGATCTGCCCATCTTGGCCTCTCAAACTGCTGGGATTACAGGTGTGAGCTACCATGCCTGGCCTAATGTTTTAATTTTTATCTTATTTTGTAGAGATGAGGTCTCACTATGTTGCCCAGGTTGGTGTTACACTCCTGACGTCAAGCAATTCTTTCACCTCAGTCCCCAAAATGCTGGGACTACAGGCATGAGCCATCAGGCCCAGCCCGGTAGTTTTCATTTCCTATGCTTCATTTTGGAATCGGTTTTCTAAACTGTTTCTCTTTTATTTGGCATGGGAGTTCAGTTTCACAAGGGACCACAGACTGTTACAGATCTCTACCTATTAGCTCTGCCTTTTTCCAAAAAAACTTGTCTTTTTCCCAAGACCTCTAACTCACCACATCCCCGCTTGGTCAGCGGGTTCAACTTGATTATAGAGCTTCTCTTTGGAGCTGTCAGTGTACATCCTTCAGCAGATATTCAGAAACAGAACCACTTTATGTTCCCATCTTAGAGATGATAAAACTGACACTCAGACTAGTGAAATTATTTCAGAAAATTCATAAAGCTACTTAAGTGAGGTACTCGCTATAAAATGTTCAGCAGAGAATTATGCTTTTCACTTTCTCCACATCACACCTGGCCAAGCCATGAATATCTCTCATCTAGATTCTTCCAATAGGCTTCTACTTGGTTCCCCCACAGCTTCTTCTTCATTTTTACACATAGTTCAAGTGAGACTTTTAAAATATAGATGTCATTCTGCAGATCAAATTCTTCAATGACTTCCCATCTCATTCAGAGTAAAAACCAAAGTCCTGACAGTGTCCTCTAAAGTTCTATTTAATCTGGTCTTTATTACATCTCTTATGATGTCTGAAACTGTTTTCCCCTCACTTATCTCCCTCTACCGCAGTGGCCTCCTTGCTGATCACAGAGTACACCATGTATGCAGCTATTTCAAGGCCCTTGCACTGCTCTCTATACCCGGACAGCGCCTCCCCCAGGTATTTGCTTCTTTCAGATCTCTGCTCCGGCATCACTTCTGTGGCTTGCTTACTGCCCAGTTTTAAATTGTAACCCTCCATGGCTCCCCAAGCTCCTGCCTGTTTTATTTTCCTCCATAATTCTTTCACTATCTGATATACTCCATGTTTTACCTATTTTGTTTATTGTGTGTCTTCTCATCCCTTTCCCAACACACACACACACCATTTTGATTTTTATCTTGCTTTTTTTCCCCTGCCATCTCCCCAGTGGAGAGAAGCCTGCTTGGATACCTGTTACATAATGAGTGCTTAATAAATATTTGTTCAATTAAAAGTGAAAACATTTTGTACATAGTAGAACTTAAAAATACATGGCATTTTTATTTTTGTCATTGTTTTGTCACTATTATTTTTGCTATTTGCATTAAACAGAGTGAGAACCCAGTTCTTCTGATATCCTCTCTCAGTGATCTTACCCAAAAATATTGTAGGTGAAAGGATAAAGAGGGAATAAAAATTATAACAGTAAAAATGAACAATAAATAAATAATAACCCCAAAGGCAACATAAGAGCTAATAATTTTTTCATCAAATGTGCACTGAAACTATGAAAGATGCAGCAGAACTGTAAAAATATGTTCCATATCCTCCTACATTATCTTCCAAAGTAGCATGGAGGCCAGTGATGCAAATAATGATTCACGTGTTGTTATCAGAGAACATACATTACATGCTTCAAGGTTCATGAACGCATACTTGCTAAGAGTATTTGGGGAAGGCATTTCTTAAATCATCAGAAGCTATTTGGGAGGGAAAGTTTATAACTTCTTTTCTTAAAAGGAAATATCAAGCTTCCTTCCTAACATGGGACTGGAGAACACTAAACATACATTCTTCTAGCAGCCAAAAAATAACCCAAAATTTGCTTCTTCTTAATTTTGAAGTTTTTTAGTTCATTCCCATGAACATGGTCATATTAGGGTTTCCTCTAAAGACAAACCACTCCATGTAAAATGAAATGTTATTAGCCACATGCCTACCATATTTATGCTTCATGGGATATCTCAGACGACTGTCAACCTCTTGTCCATATCACAATATGCCCAGTGTAGGGAGCCCACAGCGTTAGAATCAGACTTCAAACTCTGTCTTGTACTCCTAAAGGAACTTTGCAAAGTTACTCAGCCACCATGAATCTTCATTTTCTCATCTCATGCAATGACTATCAGAGCATTTTCCTCATATAGTTGTTTTGAAGATTAAAGAGATGGTATATGTAAAGTTTCTGGCAGAGAGCCTGAAAAATAGCAGGTGCTTGATAAATGTTAATTTCCTTTCAATTACCCAGATGTTTCAAACCACGGCCTCTTGCTCTGACTAGTTTGTCTGTTCACCTAATCCATGTTAAGTATGTTACTCTTCACTGATAATAGAAAACATTTGTACTGAAAAATGGTCTATACCAAGATAAGTGACATAATTAGTAGTAATAGGGCATCTCAAATGCAGCATAGAAGAGAAATTTTGAAACAGCTGAGACATAAGTAGCTAACTAATAACTTTACCTAAGTGAGCCCAGAAAAAAGCAAATAGACTCTGAAAGTTTTGTTAAGAGATTAAACAAGATTATTAAATAAAGTATATAGACAATTGTTTTTGGTACCTGATTCCTATCTACTCTTCTGTGGAAACTTTGCTTTGTCGCAACCAACCTTGCCCCATTCTCACATTGTGCACCCAAAGTGTAGTGAATACCTTCCCTGGGCTACAAGGATAGAGCATATATTTAGCCTAAGCTAAATGAGACAGCCTAGGTCACATTCAACCCATGTGTTCACATGTGATGTTTCAGAGACAGGAAATGGGACTTACAGAACCAGTTTTAAGCTCTCAGGCAAGAGTTTACTCTCCTGCTTAATGAAAACACTAAAACTCTAAGCCTAAAGCTACAAGTGGCCTCTAAGTAAGAGCCTTGGAAAGAAATCATTCCAGGCCAGGCGTGGTGGCTCACACCTGTAATCCCAGCACTTTGGGAGGCAGAGGCAAGTGGATCACAAGCTCAGGTGATGGAGACCATCTTGGCTAACACGGTGAAACTCCATCTCTACTAAAAATAAAAAAATTAGCCAGGAGGTGGTGGCAGGTGCCTGTAGTCCCAGCTACTTGGGAGGCTGAGGCAGGAGAAAGGTGTGAACCCGGGAGGCAGAGCTTGCAGTGAGCCGAGATCACACCACTGCACTCCAGCCTGGGTGACAGAGTGAGACTCCATCTAAAAAAAAATTAAATAAATAAATAAATAAAATAAAATAAAATACAACAACAAGAGATCATTCCAGAGAAAGTAGAATGAAATATGTTTTCCTGTGCTATAGTTTACGTCTTGAAATAAAAGCACATGTGGCAGATGTTGTTACCTTGCCCATACCTTTCCATGCACACCCACAACTTCCTACTGTCAGTACCTACAAGTCTCTACTTGAAGTCTGTCTCTGAGTGCAGGAGTATGATCAGGCTGAGCACAGAGGAGGCCAGAAATACCTGGAAGCTATGTATAGGGATAAATGAATTACTGGAATTGAAGGATAAATACCCCTGCTTTATTGCTCCTCAGTTAGGATAACTCTGAGATGATCTTACAGCTTTTGAAGGTCGATTGAGCCTCAGTTACCCACAGTAGCAAACTGTCAACATACCTTTACTTGGCTACTTTCTCTTCTTCCTTCACTTTCCTATTCCTTTACCAGTGCTTCTTGAGATCCTCTCCAAGATAAAGTATATGGGTATGCTAAACTTTGTTTTGGAGTTTGCTTCTGGGAGAACACAATCTAAGACAGTTGGTGCCTAAGGAGCCCTAGGAAGCAGACCCTCAAGGTAAAATTTTAGAATCAGATCACTTACTAGTCAACTGACAACAAGGCCTCCACTGCTGATTTGTGCAGTACAATTCTTCTCATAAGACGAAGATTATTAAGAACCTTACCTGTGACGGATTGGGATGAAATAAAATGAATGGCAATGGGCACGATTATGCAATATTCTAGCCTTTGAAAGACATGAGAGTATTAGTAATTACAATAACTTTGGAGTTGGTAGGCTGGTCTTATTAGCCAAAAGTTCCCTGAATAAAGAAAGCAAGCAAGCCAGCTCTCAAAAAAGATCTTCTTTCCTGCAGTTGGATGGAAGACTGTGCTGAAAATCAGACTCAAAATTTGATTGTAAAGATGGCACTACAGAAAAAGCTGAATTCATAGCCTTGGCAAGCCTCCTATGCTACAGTCAGAAACTTAACAGAGAAGGAAAGGGATTTGGGCTAGTTTTTAAACACAAAAACATTCAATTGAAGAGCAGGCTAGTTTTCTTGAAGGGCCCTGCAATTTCATAGAAAGTATATACAATAGTGATTCCTCCTATTTTTTTTTTCCCAAAGCGACCAAAAACCACTTAGAGTACCTGCCACAGAGGACAGATGAATACCTAAATCTTTTGAAAGTTGTTATATAATTGGTAGTAGCTGTTATAAATGCTAAAATACCATTATGGACTTTATTTAAAGTGGGAATGTATGAAGTCCAGACGATTGATGAAGTCCTGGACCAAGTCTGTCTCACAGTAGGTGGAGCTCACTGTCCATCCACTTACTATGTGATCTTGAGAAAAGACAGATACTTTGCACCCGGTAGAACCATCACCAGGTTCTGGACCTATGGATTCAGAGCAATTATGGCAGTAAAGTCCAAATGGAAGCCCCAAGAAGGTATGATTCAGAAGCAATACCAAATCCCAGTTCAATCCCAAAAACTTAAATGTGATTCAGAAGCAATAAATCTCAGTTCAATCTCAAAAACTTAAATAACGAAAGTGTAGTTGGTGATCCCCATCATATCCCATAATTCACTACAACCCTGAAAAACTACATCTGGCAGTTGAAGTCTTTTCAAACCCCAAAATGTCTCATTCACTTGGAACATATATATTCACAGTCTTACTTTGGGGCTATGTTAACTTCCCACTCTGTCACGATATAGTTCAAAGAGAGGTTGATCATCTTAGACATAGATGATATGATATTCCAAAAGTCAACACACTGGTTGTTTAGTAATCACATCAAGTTAGTAAGACTCCTGGATAGAAAACAGCAAATAGTCTGGATGCTCTTGTAAGACACAGGAAAAACACAGAGTAGGTAACAAACCCTGCAAAGATTAAGAGACCTGCTGCATCAGTCAAGTTTTTAGAGTACAGAGTTCTAGACCACACTGGCACCACCCTTACTCAAGTTAAAAAACAAGTTGTTGAACCCTGTACCTCCTACTGTCTACCATTAAGAAAGAGGCTCAGCCCAGTGTGATGGAGCACCCCTGTGGTTCTAGCTATTCAGGAGACTAGGCAAGAGGATGGCTTAAGCCCAAGAGTTCAAGGCTGCAGTGAGCTATGATCACACCACTGCACTCTAACATGGACAACAGAAAGAGACACAGTATCTAATTTAAAAAAAATAAAAAATAGCCAAGTGCAGTGGCTCACACCTGTAATCCCAGCACTTTGAGAGTCCAAGGTAAGTGGATCACAGGGGTCAGGAGTTCAAGACCAGCCTGACCAATGTGATGAAACCCCATATCAAAAATTGTTGGGCATGGTGGCCTCCACCTGTAGTCCTAGCTGCTTGGGAGGCTGATGCAGGAGAATCCCTTGAACCCAGGAGGTGGAGGTTTCAGTGAGCCAAGATCATGCCACTGCACTCCAGCCTGGGTGACAGAATGAGACTCCATCTCAAAAAATAAAGTTAAAAAAATAAAATATAAAATAAAGAGGCTTCATATCTTCATGTTTGGTAGGTCTTTTGAATTTGGAGACAGTCTATTCACACTTGGGAATATTGCTTTGACTGGATGACTGCTACTAGTTTTACTTGCCTTCTGATATCATATATATACATATATATAAAATATATTTATATATGATAATGTGGGGAAAAGTAAGTAGTACAAGAGTGCACTGTAGCTGAGGGTGTCAATGCTCCCCCATGCCCATATGTCTTTTGCAATCAATATCTCTGTGGATGCTTACAGCTGCCAACTGCAAACAACTGATTTTGTATGCAGGTTTTCTCTGTCCATAAAAGTATGTTAAGCCTATACTTGTGGCAAGCAGAAGTGCCAGAGAGTCAGTACACCTATGAACAGCCCTTTAACCAATGATAGAATAGATTGGACATCAATAACCTAACTTCTTTATCTCTTAGAAAAACTCTTAGGCATAGTTGAAACTGTGTTCCAGAGGACCCAGAGTCTAGGTTTCTCACAATGATAACATGCTCATATATACATCCTATACTGGCCTTTTCCTCTTGCCTACTTTATTTCCGTTTCCAATAATGGTGCTTTAGAGGATGGGAAAGAAACAAATTGTACTCAAATCTTTGTCTATTTCTAGGTATGCTTCTAGATCTTACTCTAGGAAAAATTAACCTAAAATAGTACCTTTAGTTTGGACTAATTCTGAACATTTTTGCTAATGTGAGCTAGTAAATCTTTTTATTTCCATAAACCAGTTTGAGCCAGGTTTTCTCCCACTTATATCTAAAGAGGCTTTTACAGAGACTATAATAAACAAAGTAGGTATATGCTTATTTTTAAAGAATATGCTCTATTTGCACAATTCTGGAGACTTACTTTTCTTAACCATTTCCAATTATGATAGGCTTTCTAAAATATACCTTTCTCAAAGTCAGAAATCATGAGTTACTTTATTTGTAATCATCCTGACTCTCTAAACAGGGTCCATATCTCTTTTTCTGTCTCATTCTTTAACTACAACTTCCTATTTTTCTACTCTACCTTTTAAAAGTAGCATTCTCCAGGCTTTTATATTTGATTGCCTCATTGCATTAGTCTGTTCTCAAGCTGCTAATAAAGACATACCCAAACTGGGTAATTTATAAGGGAAGAAGGTTTAATTGACTTACAGTTCCACATGGGTGGGGAGGTCGCACAATTGTGGTAGAAGGCAAATGAGGAGCAAAGTCACATCCTACATGGCAACAGGCAAAAGAGCCTGTGTAGGGGAACTCCCCTTTATAAAACCATCAGATCTCATGAGACTTATTCACTACCATGAGAACAGTATGGGGAAAACCACCCCTGTGATTCTATTATCTCCACCTGAACCCTCCGTTGAACTGTGGGGATTATTACAATTTAAGGTGAGATCTGGGTGGGGATACAGACAAACTATATCAGTCCACCCCTGGCCCCTCCAAAATCTCACGTCCTCACATTTTAAAACCAATCACGCCTTCTCAACAGTCCCCCACAGTATTAACTCATTTCAGCATAAACTCAAAATCCACAGTCCAAAGTCTCATCTGAGGCAAGCCAAGTCCCTTCTGCCTATGATCCTGTAAAATCAAAAGCAAGTTAGTTACTTCTTAGATACAATGGGGGTACAGGCATTGGGTAAAGACACCCATTCTAAAAGGGAGAAATAGATTGATGTGTGCTGATGAGTTGATGGGTGCAGTACACCAACATGGCACAAGTATACATATGTAAGAAACCTGCACATTGTGCACATGTACCCTAGAACTTAAAGTATAATAATTAAAAAAAAGTGAAAAAAAAAAATAACCAAAGGGGAAACAGGCATGCACCAAACTGGGTAATGTATATATTTATAAAAGAGATTTAATTGACTCACAGTTCCACATGGCAGGGGAGGCCTCACAATCATGGCGGAAGGCAAATGAGGAGCAAGGTCACATCTTATATGGCAGCAGGAAAGAGAGCTTGTGCAGGGGAACTCCCATTTATGAAACCCTCAGCTCTCATGAGACTTATTCACTACCATGAGAACAGTATGGGGGAAACTGCGCCCATGATTAAATTATCTCCACCTGGCCCTGCCCTTGACATGTGGGGGTTATTACAATTCAAGGTGTCAGAGCTTTGGGTGGGGACACAGCTAAATCATATCACTCATCTTCATCATAGTAAAACACTACTGCATTTCTCTCTCCAACATCCTATGGCTTCATCTTTCACCTTCTTACTGGTGACACATCTATTCATC
The DNA here is from genome assembly GCF_000951035.1 of Colobus angolensis palliatus. Classification (NCBI taxonomy): domain Eukaryota; kingdom Metazoa; phylum Chordata; class Mammalia; order Primates; family Cercopithecidae; genus Colobus; species Colobus angolensis. The sequence goes on along the minus strand of NW_012120376.1, from coordinate 1,913,968 downwards.
TTCTGAGCTTCCAAATAACTGGCCAAAAGACAGCCAGTGGGCTGCGTCTCAGTAACTTAAATTAACCTCACTCCAAATCTAATTATTCATCATTCCCATCTTCCTTATACTAAAATTTAACTTGTTATTTCCCAGTAAATGACTTTACCAACCATAGAAGCCTCAGCACTAGAAAAATCCCTTTGCTCTCCCTTTTCTTTCCCTCTCTCTCCACTCAACAACTAATCATGACTTTTCACTACTGCCAAAGTTACAGCCCTAAACAGGTGAGGGGAGACAGAGGAGCCAAGCAAAAACATTTCATCCTAATGTACCGATTAAGAATGGGTACATGAATTGTCTGACCATTCAAGCAAAGACATGGAATAAACCTAGGCACCCATTAACAGTGGATTGTATAAAGAAAACGTGACACATATACACCATGGAATACTACCTTTTAAAAGTTAGCATTCCCCAGGTTTTTATTTTTGATTGTCTCATCTTCCTCATTGTAAAACACCACCTCATTTATCTCTGTTACATCCTATGGTTTCATCTTTCACCTTCTTACTGGTTTACACGACTGTTTATCTTCAGAGCTTTCAAATAAATGACCAAAAGACAGACAGACTTAAAAAAAAGAATTAAATCACATTCTTTGCAGCAATGTGGATGCAGCTGGAAGCCATTATCCTAAGTGAATTAATTCAGGAACAGAAAACCAAATACCTCATGTTTTCACTTATAAGTGGGAGCTCATATTGGATACACATGGATATAAATATGAGAACAGTAGACACGGAGGACTCCCAGAGGGGAAAGGAAAAGAGGTGGGGGCAAGGGCCGAAAGCTACCTATTGGGTGCGATATTCACTATCTGAGTAATGGGACTTGTGCCCCGAACCTCACTATCACAAAATATTCCTAGGTAACAAACCTGCGGATGTACCCCCTCAATCTAAAATAAGAGTTGGGAAAAAAAGACTCAATATTTATGGCGAATGGGAATCAGTTCAGTGTTACGTAAGTATCTAAAAACTTTTTCCCCCTTTGCTGTTCTTCATTACTAATTAGTCAAGTCATGTTAATTTTAACACTTAATTATTTTTCATGTCTATTGGCTTACCCCTCTCCCTTTTCCCAATCACTTGTACTGGCATTTTTAGGACTCTGTCAGTCCTGCCTAGATTACTGCAGTCTGAACGCTCCAATCTATCTATCCCAGCTTCTATGCTGTTTCTAGAATGCTTTTTCCAATATTTCAAAAAGACCCCATTCGCTATTTAAATCCTTCTAGGTTATGGTTGTCTTAAATATAAAATTTAATCTCTGGACAATATAAGGTCCTTCATGATCTGATATCTGCAATTCCTCCCAGTCCCAATCCCAGTTCCAGTTCCCCAAACCCAGCTAACTGTTACATCAACTCAAATATCACTTCCTTGTGGAAGTCTTCCCTGATTCTCCAAGGTCAACTTAGTTAAGTGCTCCCACTTCTATCATAGTACAGAGAAGGATTCCTGGGACCATGAGCCTTTTGTGCAGCTCCATTATGGCAAATATCTCACTGTATTATGTATTTTCCCATTTGACACCAAGGCCCTGTGGGCAGGCATTGTGGCCTATCTGACTTTGGTTGCCTAATACTGAGCAAAGTACTTGGCACAGTGGACTTTTGATAAATGCTTATTTTAAAAAAAATAAACAAGCGAATGAACAGGTCAGTGTCACATGTGGCGTAGCCTTGAGTTTCTACATAGCACTGATGGTCTATAGCGGAAATTTTGCATATTTATTTGCTTTCTCCAAAGGCCCATAAAGGTGCTCCATATGTTCTGAGAACCACTTCCCCTCTGGGTACAGGGGAAGAAAAGGACAGCTCAAGTCTTCTAATGGACTCTGAGCAATGAAAAGTCATCTATAGAGCAATGTAATACACTTCTTTGGAATGAAGCCTTGTGGCAGATTTTCAATGACTTAGCAATGTATTATGTATTGTCAATAATATCCAGACTGCAGCCAAGTAGGTTTGCATGCGACTAGAGCACAAGGTCACAGGAGAGTTTATGGTGCTTGTAACTGAAAAGCATAAAGTCGATCTTAAGTTCAATGAAGGAAATAACACGACTGACAGTATCACTTTTCAATATGAGACAAATAAATTGCTTTTATGATTGGAGACATGTAACAGAAGTATCCAATCTCCAATTCACTTCCAACAATGAGCTCAGCTCTCTCCTAACCCTATCCTTCAGGGTCAAGTGTGTTATCATATGACAGCACAGGCCTTTCTCTCTACAACCACTCCTCTGCAGTTAGTCCAACACAAATGTTTGTAACACACTTACGTGCGCACGCACGCACACACACACACACACAGACAGGAGCTATGCACAGTTTTGCACCCCTGCCCCATCCAGGCTCAACAGTGTGCTCCGTCTTTCTGCCTTACACATATTCTTTGACACTTTCTTCTCTCTCTGGGCAAAAATTTTTGTCAAGATCAAATATCAACTACTTTTTGAAGACATTCCTGTCTATCCTGTCCAAAATAAGTCTCTTCCTCCGTACTCCCAAGATCCTTTGTACAAAACCCATAATACATGTGTCAAAGTCATTCCTATTATTTACCTATCTCATTTTTTACTGATTGTAAACTCTTTGAAGACAAGCAATACCATTTGCTTTGTTTTGTGTCTCAAGTGCATAGAAGGATTCTTGAGACATAAAACATGCTTAATATGTGTCTGAATGAATCGATCATTAGGTTGTAGCTCTGGTTTTCGCTTTTATTTATTAATACAACATTAATTTTTCTTCATAAGCAATAGAAAAATAAAATAATGAAATTTAAAAATTAAGCTTTTTTTTTGACACAGTCTCACTCTGTTGCCCAGGCTGGAGTGCAGTGGCATGATCTCAACTCACTGAAACCTCCACTACATGGGTTCAAGAGATTCTCATGCCTCAGCCTCCCGAGTAGCTGTGATTATAGGTATGTGCCATCATGCCCAGCTAATTTTTTTGTATTTTTAGTAGAGACAGGATTTCACTGTGTTGGCCAGGCTGGTCTTGAACTACTGGCCTCAAGTGATCTGTCCGACTCAGCCTCCCAAAGTGCTGGGATTACAGGTGTGAGCCACCACGCCCGGCCAAGAACACAACTTTAAGAACCAATAAATAATTCTGCTAAGACAGTATGTGATTATAATTCCGGTAAAATTCATATCTGAGAAAAGAAAACATAGCTTGCCTGGTCTGTCCAAGTGGTAGAGCCTTATGTATCCTTCACCCAGTAAGAGTTCTTTCCAGCCAGACAGACTTACCATTGACCTGCATACATTAACGGCCAATCCTTAACATGGTACCTTGGTTTTTGCAATCTAGAGAGCCCTTCCTCCTCTTCTCTGCACATTCAGCCCCTCCCTACCCATCTTCAAGATCCAGTTGAAATCTCACTTCCTTCTTACAGTCTTCCCAATAAATCTGGTCCTGACACATCTTTTCACTCAAGGACTGGAGCCATGGCAATGCCTACTGACTGACCTGAAGTCAGCCCTGTCTTATCTCTACAGTTCTTTGATTTGTATTCTCTACCACATTCAGGATTTGTAAATCGTCTCCTACATTGCTTTTCAATTATTTTGCCCATCTTATCTTCCAAGACCCCTGAAAACTGTTGAACATCCTAACGTTTTCCTTTCATAGCATTCAGTAAATATTGATATTTACATTGTATCCATAACATCTCCTGAAGGAACTGATTAATTCCCTAAAAATGGGTAAATCTGGGAACCTTGATTATAAATATATTAAAATTCCTCATAACTTATTTAGTATAAAATTAAAGAATTAAAAAGAAAGAAAATTAGGTCTTTGGCTTCTGAACAAATTAGGGAAAGAATTTTTTCTTTCCTAAGGCCCAAAATAATTTTGATGAGTTCTAAAACAATGCCAACACTATAAATTTATAGCAATTTTTATATGGCCAAGATAAAAGAAGTTTATATTCAAGGACATTGGAAAATTAAAAATCTATTGAAATGTGACAGAAAAGCTTATGAGTAAATGTTTGCAATACTCACGCACACGTAAATGAAACTGTACTTCTCAGAATTTCTGAAACAATTGAATGTGTTTTCTAATCTTAATGTATAACACATAACTACCTTAATAAGAGCATAAAAATATATTAAGGCTTATAATACCTGATACCATATGGCATACTATGCTAATTTATGTAGCAAAATAACTTACATAATTTACTTTTGGGGACATGTTTTGAAAAGAAAATGGAGAGCTCAGGAAAAAAATTATTTAAGAGTGTGGAGTTGGGTCTTTCAAACCATTTACACATTTATAGGAAAATATTTTATTGAAATAAGAATTAAATTCAATTTTCTTATTGTTTTCCAATGCCTGAATGTTTGCTAATATGTAAAGTTGAATAATTTGCCTCATTTTCACTTCTTATTAAGATATATCAAGTCTGTGAAGGTGTAATGTGACAATTCTGTGCAATATGTTTAGCCTTCAGTAGGAGGCAGGAAAGATTATTTTACAGTAATAACCCACTATGATCCAGGAATTATGTGTGTTACTTAACCCTTATTATTTCTTCTACTATCTTGTTGACAAATCAGCGTACAGGCTGATTGAATTAAAAATAGTAACTTCAAGGCCATTCTTTTTTTAGCCATGTAGTATACACGTTCACATACTGCAAAGTGAGAGTACCTGATTCAATTACCACCAGTACTACTTACTATTTGTATGACCTTCTCTGTACTTGAATTTCCTTATCATTAAAATGATGATAACATTAAAATATCTACTTCATAGGTCTGTTGTGAAAATTACAAGTTTGATCTTTGTAAATCTCAGAATAATACCTTGGCAAGTAGAAGTGCTAAGTATTAACTAATATCATTCAGAACTAATTATGGAATGAATAATTCCCTCTTCTGGATACAGTTTTTGTTATAGTTGCTTCTAGAATTTCAGTCATGGAGTCATCAGCATAGGCCCACCAATGGAAATGAAATGATAAGCTGAACTCAGCTAAACATCAAGTCCTGAATAGATTTATTACACTGGTACTTTAGAGACAGATGGATTACTAAGGGTTAACCAAATGATATTACAAACAAATTTGAAATGGATTTACTTAATAAACAATCAAACATTTGTATAAGTTACAGTTACAGGGAGTGATTTGCTGACATTCTGGGTAAGAAAAGCTCTAATTTTTAGTGTTTGCAGATTTCTGTGGTATAGATTCTTCCACCATTACTGATTTCAAGCTACCAATGGTTTAACAATGGCTGACAAAATTCTTCAGTATTTAACATTTGGCTCTTGCGAGCTATCGTGAGCTAACTCCACACACCAGCAGTGTAGATGGACTTTCTGCATTCATCCATTCCTAACTAAAATCCCTCAAGTGATGGGAGCAGAGTATTGTTTGTCTTGTTCTTGCTTTTCCATTTTTTACCTGTTTTGTGTGACTAGAGTCTTCCGACTGCCGATGTATTTACAAACTCTCCAGCCACTGTGTCACAGGGTTTTAATGTGCCAACTGCCAAGTGAGCCCCGAGCAGTAGGTGTAACACAGAGATCAAGAGATCATCACACAGTAGTCACCAGGCTGGATTCAGCCTGCAAAGCAGTTAGGGTTTTTTTTTTATCAGTCAAAAGCTTTCTGAAATACTGAATTAATTAGCAGCATCTACAAATTAAGAGATTTCACATAAAAACACAAATTCTCAGTTTGTCTTATGAAGTTGGAAGATCTGACAACACTGAGCCCACATCCCCATGCGGCAGTATCTTCCTGGAGCGAAAGACACTGCCCCCTTTAAATGAAGTATACACTCTCTGGTTACAAAGTGCCCTCCGCCCCCAAGGCCTCACATCTCAGCTAGTTTTGCTCATTTATATAACCTTTCTGGCCCCAGAAGGATTTTGAGTTGAGAACTGTGGCATAATGTTTAAAATTTTAAAAAACCTTGGAATTAGACAAACCTGGGAACTAGTCCAGCCACTGGCACTGACTAATGTGTGAACATAAGCAAGTGACGAAACTAGCCCAAGTGTGTTTCTTTCTCTGGGAAATGGAAATAGAAATGAAACTCAGCTAATAGGGTTATAACAAGAACCCAACATGACAGCATAAGTAAACACCTAGCCCACCACCTGTCATAGAATAGGAGCTTCATACCCGCCCTCTCCCAACTTCTCCTACACTGGACTCAAATTGCATTGCTCTTGCATTTCTTCATATCTTGTTCATATCATTTTACTAAGACCACTTGCCCAATGAATTGGGCTCACAATCATACAAGACTTGGCTACTTCTTTTCTTTACCCTTTCCTTTGTTCGCAGTTATATTTTCTTTGTACATGTGCTGTTTGTCTCTGGAATGTCAGTGGCCTCACATTTTCTCACTCTGGGCATGTCAGTCATTTTGCCTGTACGAGGCCCTGATCTGTCCTCAGTCTCAGTTATCCATACAAAAAGAACGAAAGAGAGAGACATGCCAGTAACTTGGATTAGAAACAACTATTTACCGACCAATTCCACAATCCTTTCCCTGTTCCACAGACAACAAAGTGTTAACTTTGCTCTTAACATATGTCCTCTTCTCTCAGTTTTAAGTTTTTCCTACTCACCCATATTAGATAACAATTGCCAAAAATCTAGATAATTGCCACAATCTAGGGAAAGAGGGAAATGGAGCATTGTTGCTCAACGGGTATGAAGTTTCAGTTATGCAAGAAAAGTTCTAGAAATCTGCTGTGCAAGATAGTGCTTATGTTGCAAATAATATGGTATTGTACACTTCAAAATCTATTAAGAGGTAGATTGCATGTTGAGTGATTTACTACATAAAAGCAAAAAATAAAAAAGACACAAGAAAACTTTTAGAGGGAATGGAATGCTTAATACCTGGATTGTGGTGATCATATGCTGGGTGTATGCATATGTCCAAAGTCATTAAATTGAATACATTAAGCATATGCATGTTTTTTTATGTATATCAATTATACTTCGATAAGTTTGTTTCAAAAATTGCCAACATTCTAACTTACAAGCCATCTGTTGATTCTATTCACATTTCTGATATCTCTAGGGAGAAGTATTTTATCATTTTACCTTGATAACCCCTTTCTTCCCAACCTATATATGCTATCAATAATCCAAATAAAAATACTAATAATTTTTTAATAATAATGATAATAATACAGATTTATCTCCCTGTTTACCCACCATCACCTAATCAGTCACCAACCTCTGTTGATTCTACCTCCATAATATACCCTGAATTCATCTATGTGTGTGGATGTCTTTTTCCATCTACCCTAGTCTGTGCCATCTTGATTTCCTTCATGGAAAACTATCATAGCTTTGCAGCTGCTCTGTCCACATACACTCTGTTCCCACATTAATCTAGCCTCCATCCAGCAGGATGATTTTCTAAGTCAGAAAATTTCTAAGAATGATTTTCTAAGTTATCAAATCTGATACTGTCACTGCCCTGCTTGAAAAACTTTGGGAATTTCATTGTCCTTAGGATAAATCACAAATGTCATAATATGGCACTGTAAGATGAACTGGGAGTACAGCAAGAAACAAAATAGACATAGCCCCTGTCTTCAAAGAGTTTACAGTCCAGTGGCAAAGAGAGGCAGGAAAATTAAGTAGATCTATGTTGTAGTTTGGGTAAGTTCTATGAAGGAATTTTCCTAGATATCTATTGAAATGAATTTCTAACTGTTACTATTTATATTTTGAAGGTTGCTATGATAAGATCCTGGTGAGTGAAGGAGAGAAAGGAATAAAGCTTCTGTTAATAGCAATTTCTTACAATTCTGAAATTGTTTTCTAAGTGTTTCTAATTCATTGAGCTAATTCATTAGCTCACTGAATTTTTATCAAAAGCCCTTTATTTATTCTTTTGCAAATATTTATTGAGCACTTGTTCCAGGCATGATGTGAGAAAATAACGTTTTGAAAAGGTTTAAGGTAGACAAGGAAAAGAGAAATTAAAATCATAAAAACATAAGAAGAAACAAAATTACAATTAAAATAATTACTGGAAAGGAGCAATTAAAGAGATGGTATGATAAATATGACATGGAGCAAGAGGTGTTATTCAAGGTCAGGAAATCTTTAGGTTAATCTCCCACAAAAAATGAGCAGGACTTTTAAAGTAAACAACAGGTAAGAGAAAAAAAAAAAGGCATAAAACTAAGATATCTAAAGAGTTAATATGAATTGAGATTAAAAACTGGATTTTAGATAGATGTGGTAAGCATATTATCTCTATTTCACAGATGAAGAAACTAAGGCTGAAGAAAATTAATAACCTGTCCAGGGTCACTTACCTATAAAGCAATTCTTCAAAGACTAGAACCCAAGGCGCCCTCACTCCCAAGCCTATTCTCTGAACTGCAATGTCATACTGCCTCCTGGTGTTCTCTCCACAAAGAATAAGCATGTATTTAAGTCAAATATTATACACCTAAAAGAGCATATCCTTATTACTTTCAATAACTAAGAACACCTAAAAGAGCATATCCTTATTACTTTCAATAACTAAGAATAGAATTTTAATTATAAAATACTTTCACGCATTAAAAAAAACTTCATAGCAATTGAAAAACAATGATCCACATGATAAAGTATGAGGATTTGCTAATTACATAAGTAATTGTATTGATCTAAAAATCCAAAGCACTTAACTACTTAGATCTTACAGTTTGGCAGTTTCTATTGACCAAAATAGTTGGAAAGTTGCCAAATTCTCACTCCCTTTTGAAACCCAGCAAGAGATTTTAAGGGTTGCTTTTCAGTTTGTTTGACTGAAAAATAAATTCAGTAAAAATACTAGTCATTTCAATATTTTTAAAAAATTATATTATGATAATATTTCTTAGATGTCTATGTTAGCATATTTTAATAATAATTAATAGAGATACAAAATATATTTAGTTATATGTCTCTTTCCTGGAAGAATGAAGTCTCTAAATGACCTAGGTAGAATAACTGCCAAAACAGGCTGGGTTACCATGTTTATTGAACCTTCACATTTCAGGATTGCACAGGACAGGAAAGACATTCCTGTCCAGCCTACCTTTATGGACTTAAGTTGCCTGTCAACATTCACACCTGTTGGTTATCTGGCATGTAAGTGAAAAGCTCTGGTGATGAGATACCCACTTCTCAAAACAGTCCATTTACTCTTCAGAAAACTTGTTTAAAAATTATTCATCATCTGGAGCTGAAGTCTCTTTTCTGTGGTTAAAACTCATTGATCCCAGTGGTCCTATCTGAGGCATATAGAACAAGTCTGGTTCCTCTTCAGTTATGTATTCAGTTATGTATTATGTATCTGTTAAGATGTTTCTTTATTAACAATTAAAAGCAGACTAACAGTTATGTTTCATTCGAGTTTTGCCTTCTAATTGTCAATGTGAGGCTCTCTTTCTGATTCTATACCTCTGCAGAAATGAGGAACTGCAATTATAATGTTCTCTAGGACTTTCAAGGCTATATACTCCAGCTATTTCCTCGTCAGCTCCCTCTCCATCTTCTTGACCCACTCGGTTCTTACAAGCTGTCAAAATAAGAACTAGTTGTATCTTAACTGAGCATTTTCCCAATTTGTTTTCCTCCAGAGATGATAATAATCTCACAATAAATTCAATGGTCACTATGTGTATTTTTCTAGGCAGTTATAATTTAAGATTATTTTAAAACTGGATTAAATTTAAAACAGTTTAAATTGGCTCAAATAAGTGAAGTTCAGGGAAAATCTTTCTTCAAGCTTGATTCCAAACACAGTTGCTAGCAATAAAGTTGGGGGAACTGTAAGGTATACTTGCCTCTGTGCTGGCTTCCTTCTTGACAGCAACTCCCCCTTACGTTCTACCAGCATAGCAAGAGAGCACTCATGTTCCAGTTCAGTTCTAGCAAACTTCACAGATTGACATTTGCTCCCTGGCTTGCTCACATGTCTGCTTTAAACCTTAAAACTGAGTCTTTGCATTATCCACCTCCTTTTGGCCAGGCCTGAATCATGTGCCCATTCTAGGAGGCAGCATCAATCTCAACCAAACTACATGAACTAAAAGTAATAATAACACTGAGATATATTGTATCAGTAAAAGGAAGGCTGAGTGGGTGAAAATACTGATAACCGCTACATTACAGGAAAGTCATAGCAATAGTTCTTGTATCTCCTTATCATGTTCAGTGATTAGGCAGGAGCAAAACAAGTTATACTTGGAACACTTGAAAAATTCCATAGAAGTTATACATAGTATGGAAGTGCTGATGTGTGACTTTAAGTTAAAAGAACACTAGTTTGAATTTGTTGGTAATTTGAATCTCTTTAATACAGCAACATGTATCCTGTACCCAGCATGGTGTTCTGGCCATAATAGATGCTCAGAAAATATTTGCAAAATTATTTCTGAAATTTTAAGCAAGCATAATATATATGACACTACGAAAATAGATAATTTGTTTTCAATTGTGACCATTATAATCAGGGCCAAATAAAATTTCTAAAGGAATCCAAATATGCATGAATGAAGTATAAGATATTGAAAAATGCAGTTCATTGTGCAAAAACAAATTACTTCGTTTATTTATTTAAAACAGATGAGAGAGATGTAAGGACGTTTGGGAAAAGAAAAAAGGACTGTTTTTGAAAAAATGAAAAAACATGAGAGAAAGGTATATATCAGTAAAACTCCCTAACTGTGATAACACATTTACTTATTGAAACTGAAAGCAAAGTAACCATTCTGTTTACTTTGATTTAACAACTTCCCCTCTTTTATCTCAAACTAGAAGATGAAAATAGGCAGATTCATTGTAATTTTCTAAGCAGCTGGTTTTGCTTCTTGATCACAGCATAGATTTTTAAGGGGTTCATAAGCCAGGGAATTTGTTGATCCAATAAAAACAATTTCCATGGGTTTTAAAAATTAATTTAATGATAACTTTCCCATCAATATTAAGGTTTATGCAGTTCATTTGCAAGAGGAAACTAAAACATTGTATTTACAAAAATAGTAAGACATAAAATGAGAAAGTTCATCAATGATCATTTGCAAATGTGTAATTTGAACCATGCAAATTACATTCTATTGATGGATACCAAGAAAAACAATTATACTAATAAAAAGAATTTTAAATTATAGGTCTTATGTAAGAACCAAAGGAGAGACTGATGAAGAGATGATGGAGAGTGGTTAGGGTCATTCTCTTAGAGGAGGTAATATTTTAATGTAAACAAAAATGATAAGAAGGAGACTTCCATAAAAAGAATGGGAGAAAAAGTATTCTAGGCAGAGGGAACAGCTCATGCAAAGGCTCTAAGGTCAAGAGACATTTGCAAATTTAATGACTTACACAAAAAAAGTCCTAGCGTGACAGGTGTTTAATGCGAAGGGTTTAATGTGCCAAATTGATAAAACTCATATACTACAGAACATTATAGACTATGGAAAAGAGTTTAATTTTAAATACAATAAGATACATCAGAGTGTTTAAAGCATTAGAATGATATGATCTAATTTACATATATAAATAGTAAAATGAAATTATCAAATACATGTATTATGAGAACCCAATATACCCACTATTAAAAAGCTATCTTAGTTCTCCCAAAGCCTTTGCTAAGAAAAAATACTCTAACCACTGTAAAAATGTGTTGGATGCTCCCAAGTACAGGAGAAAAAAGAGCTATTTCTGCAATAGTAAATGGAATAATCTCAGACTTGTTAAAGAAAATATAGAGATGTTTCTAAAAAGGGGTTCAGAGAAGGCCAAATAGATTCTTAAAAGATGCCTAGGGAAAAAAAATAACGTTACAAACTCAAAAATAAAACACTTTTTGAACAATTATTATGGGCAAGATTATATTAAAAGCACTTGTATATGTAAACATATCTTATTCTCATGATAATTTACTATGGTCATAGACACTTTACATAGTTAAACTCATTTAACCCTCATAATAATGTGATACTTACCACGGCATTGCAGTGAAGAAAGAGTTTAGTTGATGCAAGGCTGGCTATACCACACAGAGTTTGTATTAGTCCATTCTCACACTGCTATAAAGAACTACCTGAGACTGAGTAATTTACAAAGAAAAGAGATTTAATTGACTCACAGTTCCACGAGCTATACAGGAAGCGTATCTGGGGAGACCTCAAGAAACTTACAATCATGGCAGAAGGTGATGAGGAAGGAGGCATGTCCTACGTGGCTGGAGCAGGAGGCCGAGAGAGAAGGGGGAGGTTCTGCATACTTTTAAACAACCAGATCTAGTGAGAACTCACTCACATCATGAGAACAGCCGGGGGAAATCCACCGTCATGGTCCAATCACCTCCCACCAAGCCCTTCTCCAACACTGGGGATAACAATTCAACCTGAGATTTGGGTGAGGACACAGACCAAAACCATATCAGAGTTATTACTCAAATCAATCTTCCCTCAGACTGGTAGGTTAGGAGTTTTTCAAAGGCAGTTTGGGAGAAGGGATGGCCATGCAATGGGTATTTGCTGCTGACTGGTTGGGGAAGAGATGAAATCATAGGGAGTTGGAGCTCTCCTCTTGCACTGTCAGTTCCCAAGTGAGGACCACAAGATTAGATGAGCCAGCTTATGGATCTGGGTGGTGTCACCTGGTGCACTGGAACACAGGATCTGCAAAATATCTCAAGCACTAATCTCAGGTTTTACGAGAGTAAGTCCTAAGCCATAATTTCTAATTTTGTGGCTAATGTATTAGTATGGAAAAACAGTCTAGTGCCCAGGCAAGATGGGAGTCTGTTTTGGAAAGGGGCTGTTATCATCTTTGTTTGAAGGTTAAACTATAAACTAAGTTCCTCCCAAAGTTAGTTTGCCCTATGTCCAGTAATGAGCAAGGACAGTTTGGAGGTTAGAAGCAAGAAGGAGTTGATTAGATCAGCTCTCTTTCACTGTTACAATTTCTTCAGCTATAATTTTTACGAAGGCAGTTTCAGCCATAGAAACCTAGAAAGAGTAAGAACCTTGCCCAAGGTCACAAAGCAAGAAGGAGTTAGAGCTGAGATATTTAGAGGTCCAGGCAATTAGACTGCAGAGTCAAAACCCCAAAGCATGTTCTAATGCACATAAGTAATGATGACCTTGCTTAGGGCACTTCAATACATCAATGTTTTGCCCTTTGCTTGTGTGTCAAGCAACCTCATATGTCATTTTACTCCCATAAGCATGTACAGTGATATAGAAAGATACTATGCAGGGAACTCTGGAAATCTTCTTTAGGAAACATTGGATCTCTTCCGCGTACTTCGGTGCACTTCTTACTAAGGAAACGTGTTTGTAGATCACTCATAATAGATCATGTCCTGATATGTATCATTGTGAGACCTGACAAGACTTCCTCCTTGACCAAACTTTAGTCAGGCTCCTTTGAGCCCTCTTCTGGACATGGCCTCAATTTTCGACTACCTAGCCCAGCATTAGCATGAATACTGCTAAGTCCGTTTAGCAAGAATCTCCCTAATATTAACATGTAATCAAGTTCGTGTTTGAAATTTCATCTACTGATTCCCTTATTCTGCTTACTGGTTATAAATTATTAGCTGTCCTTACTGTGTTTGGAGTTGAGTTCATTTCTAAACTGAAGTCTCTCTCCCTTACTGCAGCATTCAAATAATATCTGTCTTGTCATTTTTAACAAGTATCCAGGGCAAACATTTTCTTTTACAGGCCCTAACTTGCAGAAAGTTTTCACTCACACCTATCCTAAAGAAAATATAAAGTGATCATGGTTAACATATTTTGGGCAGAAAACAAAGCAACAATACTACATTGTGGAACTAAATCAAATATATCATGAACCATCAGAGAAGAGAAGACTATTTTATGTAACTTTCTATGTTGTATATTTAGCCATTATATTAACTTGTATATTTCACTATCACTATTCCTCTTGTATATGTAGATAAATTTTTAATGTTGGAAGAGAATTAAAAATCCACATTTTAATATACCCAATTAAACAAGCTTAAATATTTTTAATTGCATAAATATCTTCAAAATGATTATTTTATATAATAGAAAGATGAGGGGGCTTATAATAGGTAAACTTAATTTAAAAATTAAATGTAAGTATTAAGAAGCTCTAATAAGAAATGTCAACATGACCTTTATTCTTCTCCATAGCATCACTCGAAAAAGCAAAGCATTCTCTTTGAACAGTATACATCTGCTCAAACTTTCTCGCTTCTTTTGTTATTCCTGATGTTTAAAACTCATTTTATTCTAATTTTTAAAAGTTATTAAAATACTAAGTTATAGCAAATATGCAAACTATTATGAAATATGTAAATAGAAATGGAATATTGTTCTTAATTGTATCTCATGAAAATATTTTAATCTATATTTATACACATCCATATACATTTCAAATATGCATTTATACCAAGAATGTTCTTCTACAGTTTCTTTTTTATTTAACAATATATCAAGATGTGCTGGACATCTTTCCAAGGCATACAGATCCATCACGTTCTGATTCAAAGCATCAAAATCTACTTTTAAAGTAGCAGGCATTCTTAAATTCAGATGAGTATGATGTAAACTGAGTCTTATGATTTCACTGCATTTCTATTAATCTTTCTGTTAATGGCAAAGTTATCATGGACCATGGAGCAGGGGAGGATACAAATATAACACCTAACAATTGAGGAAGAAAAGAATATCTCCAGCTGATGTCACTCACCACTGCACATGTTTAAGGGTGAAATGACAGCCTGAATTTAAAGGAACTCCGTAAGGAAATACTCCACCGTCTCCTATCTGGATTTTATAGGTAGCAAAAAATATATTGCTAATAGCGAAGTAGTCATATTGAAAGCTAGTTTGGGGGAAGACAATTGTTAAAGAAAAAGACTGTCATCCCAGTCATGCCAGGGTTCTGAGGGTTATGAAAATAGACTCTATCAGGACTAAGGCTCAAGAAATGAAGTGTAACAGGTCAAGTACTGTATCAATTTGGGGCAGGCCACTGAGCAGAAGAGCTCCTGGCATGGGTCAGTGCCCTAGCAGAAATGAAGGAGAATATAAATAGATCCAATTAAAAGCAATCCCCTTTTGTAGGTCACTTTGGCCTTAAAATAAGACAGGCAGACAGATCTGCCTATCTTATGGCTAAGGTCGGTGGGAAAAAAAATAATAGTAACACCACCACAAAAAAACAACTCTTAGCCTTCTGTGGCTGGCAGTGGAATGAGTAACTAGGGTGAAATGAATTCTGTAAAGTTCCATAATCACAAGTAAGAGATTATGTAGGGAAACTTGTGTCAATTACTTGATTGGCACTGCCATTCAATTTTTGTTACAGAAATGTGAAGAAAGTTAACTATCCTAATTCATCATGGCTAAGCTTCCAGAAATCTCAAGAACTAGAGAGTTAAAAGGATGTTTAGACAATTTAGGGAAAGATCATCTGAGGCATACTTTGTTTTGTAATCTAAATTAGCTAGGTTGGCAGGATACATTAAATTAATTCACAAAATGGATCCAAATTTCAAATATTTACTGAATACTCTATGTTTAAAACACTGTGCTAAGTTTATTCACTAATTTTTTTCTAATCTAATTGAAGTAACAATTATCCAAAAGGGGTATTATGGAGACCATTGCTCAGAGGAAAAATGTGACTTGCCAGAAATCATTGTTAGCAAACAGAGGAGCCCTATTTGAACCCAATTCTCCATACGCCACAGCTATATAATTGCTAAATGTTCTACTTCTCTTAACAGAAGTTGGTTCTGTGACATGTGATATTTGGTCATACCCAGTGGCCCATGTCACTTTCTTGCAGTAGAGTCAACTGGTGAAAAGTCCACAGGGTTGCTTTGAGAAACCAGGGTTTTAGCCACAGAACTGCCATTAGCTGTGTGATTCTAGGCAGGTCAATTCACCTGCTTTTTATTTCCTGAGAATTAAGTGGATTGGTAAAAATTATTTAAGGTGCTTTCTAACCACTAAGTGCAAATTTTAATGGTTATTACTATCAATTATGTGAGTTTCATTCCAGATTTCATAAATGTATTTTGAAAACCCACTGAGTACAAAAGATACTGTGCTAAATATTTTACCAAATATTAGACATATTACCCTCCCAACAATCCAAAGGAGTAGATAGTATTCTTTCTATTTTACATATTTTAAAAATCCAGAATCTCAGAGAGTGTAGAAAAAATATGCTCTTGTTGATTATAAATGACAAAGCCATAATATATCTAGGTATTCTGGCAACAAGTTTAGTGCTTCTATCACTACCATCCAGCTGTCTCTTAGTCAAGGTGGATGAATTTAATTTATATCTGCTCCATTACCTCACAATTCTATCTCAGAACCATTGTAGAGGTAGGGATTTTAGGGAAAACAATGTAGAAAAATTCAAAATCAAGCTTTTTTATTTTTTTTTAAAAAAAAAAGTTCCAGTAAACTAAAATATTTGACAGTAATTGTAAGTTACTCACAACTTTAATCAGCCCAAGACATTCACAGTGAGAAAGTCTGTTACAGCATTTGTATTCCTAAAACTAAAACAACAAATATAATCTGGCCAGGGGAAGGGAGATGTGATGACAGCTTTGTGACCCTAAAATTTGATAGACTTTCTCAGTGCAGCTTTTATATTTTACCCTTTATTCCACTTTAAAGATCCATTCTTGCACTACCAAAAAGACACCACAGTATTTGTGCCTGGGTTTCAAGACTAGAAAAACAAATATTCACACAAGCAACCTGTATTAATGTCTTCTTTCTTTGAAGAAGCATCTGGATTTCTACATTTTGGAGTTCTCTGTTTTTGCTCTTGTGCAAGAGATTTAAGTTCTTTAAACCACTGAAAATAACATTTCTTAAGAGATAAGTAAAAATGAGATTCACAGATGTCATTCTAGTAAACAGTGTGGTACATGTTCATTAAATAGTCAAAGACACCACACATACACACACACACACACTCACACACAAACTTCCCCTTTTAAAAACTACTCACTGCAGGCAGGGCATGATGGTTCATGCCTATAATCCCAGTGCTTTGGGAGGCTGAGGTGGGTGGATTACCTGAGTTCAGGAGTTTGAGACCAGCCTCACCAACATAGTGAAACCCTGTCACTACTAAAAATACAAAAAATATTAGCCAGGTGTGATGGCAGGCACCTGTGGTCCCAGCTACTTGGGAGACTGAGGCAAGAGAATTGCTTGCCCTCGGGAGACAGAGGTTGTGGTGAGCTGAGATCACACCACTGCACTCCAGCCTGGTCAACAGAGTGAGACTGTGTCTCAAAAAAAAAAAAAAAAAAACCAACAACAACAAAAAACTACCCATTGTATAAAATTAACTATTACAACTATGGTAATTTTTTTTTAAATTGCAACAAAAATTTTAAGAATATGTGTTTGTAAGTATGCTCACTTTTCTGGGGAATAGGTTTGGAGAACAGTGACCTTCAAATGTTGAAAACTGCTGTTTAGATATATTGCTAAAAAGTTAAACTCTACCAAAACCAGTTGAATCATGATCTAGGATATGTATAAACTCTTGTTTTTGTTGGGTTCAATACTAATAGTGACTATTAAGTTACTTATGTGGAAATTTGTACTCAATGCTGTAAGATAGCATGTTGAATAACGTGTCATTCACCAATCGCATTGAACAATACAATATCCGGAGCATGCAAAAATAGGTGTACCATCATCAAATCAATTGATCTTTTTATTCTTGAAATTTGTGTATTATAGATGGAAAATTGTTGGCTGAATGACATACTATGTAATTTATGCCACTTGCATAAAAAAGCAATAGTCTATGCAAAAACAATAATTTCTTGCCTCTTTGTTGAGAATATAGCATAGTGATGAGGCTTTAAATAAATGTTTATACCTAAATACTTAAAGTGATTTTTCTGAGCATCTTAGTTGTATAGTTGCTCTCTATATATTTCCTTCACATCGTATTGGTTTATTTAAAATGATCCTTCTTATTAATAGTATTTGTATTTGCAACATTTCCTCAAATAGGTCTAAATCTCTTAGATACTTTAAAAGATTGGTCTAGCTGCTGAATAAAAAATGAATCGGGAGATGAGGCTGAGAGCAGAAAAAGCAGTCCAACGACCATAACATTTCAGGGTTTGGGCAGAAATAGAAGAAGTGGAGTAGATTTTAAATTTATTTGAATTGAACAGATCATGAACACTTAATCATCCGGAGGTGTAGGTTGACAGAAACTTGTCAAGAGTAAGTCTGATATTCCAAAAGTCAAAAATTGGGTCAATAGTGATAGAATTATGTTAAACAGAAAGATAAAAATAACAATCTTGGAGATGGAAACTAAGGTATGTCATTAGTTTTTTGGTTCATATCAAGTTGGAGATGCCTGTAGGAAATGCTGGCAAAAATGGCAAATATCTGGCTATAGGAGTAAGAAGTCAGAACATTTGTCTGAGTTGAAGAAATCTGGGAGTTCTCACAGCAGAAATTGCATTATAAGCTGTAGTGAACTAACCAAGCAAAAGATTACAGAATAGGAATTTAAAAGGATCTTAGGCCAACTCTTCACAACTCTGTTACTGGGAAATTGGAAAGAGGAGCAGAAGTCACCAAGGGAGACAAAGAGAAAGAGCCAGAAGAATAGGAAGAACATTTGAAGGCAAGAAAAGAGACTATTCTGAAGACATGTGGTCAACAATGTTATATTCTACTAAGTCTTGTAACATACATTTTAAAACATTCAATTTCTTTTAGTATTATGGCAGCCATTGTTAAACCTTAGCAAGAGACCGGTGAAACGGAGGGAGCATGCAAAGAAGATGAAAATGTCTGTACAAAAACTCTACAAATCTTGGTTGTGGAAAAGGGCAGAGGAGGAAAGTGGTAACTCTATTAATCAGGACGATTTAAGCAAACTGCCTCTACAGACAAACCCAAGGGCTTTACACAGTTAATGTTGTTTTGTTCATGCAGTGTTTAATGATGACCCTCCCCAACCCCATCCTGTGGTTCTGCCATCTGGAACAGGTGCCCTGTACGTTCACCAGGACTGCGAAAGGACTTATGGAAGAGTGACACACACTGTTAGTGTTACACATTGCTTTCATCCACAATCCATGGACCAGAACCAGACTCATGGTCCAGGGAAGTTAGGAACCTTAGGAGCACACTTGGAATATTTGATGCATATGTACTGCTTTTATCAGAAAAACTCAAGCAGGATGTGGGGTCAGAAAATGTTTTTATTTGTTGGGTGTTGTATTTTATTTGTCTGTTTTTAAGATGGGAAATACTAGAGCACATTTGTTATCTGATGGGAACATCAGATACAGAGTTGTAGAAGCATCAAAGAAAGAAATCTCAGAAGACAAATTTCATGAGAAGGCAAAGGGAATGGGATCCAAAACAGAGGAGGAATGACTATGGGTATTTTCTCTGCTGAATCGCTGTCCTAAAAGGAAATAATGGATATGGGTTGAGGCATATTTATTAATTTGGTGATGGAAGATGAAGAAGTGTCCTTTTGATGATGTCTATTCCCTCATTGCAACGTGAAGCAAGATTATGAGCTGCAAGTTGAGAGGTGGTGCAGCATGGTATGAAAGCCCAGGAGACTGAGGAGCATGGTAAAGGTGTGAAATCATTTCTAGGAAGAATGGAAGTCTTTCACTTGGCAACATATCTGGCTTATTTTCTAACACAATATTCAGTCCTCAAGTCATCCTAAAATATTCAACATAACTTAATATGCCATGTGTCTGCTCACATTCCATGACTTTATTCTTGCTTTTTCCTCTGCCTAGGGTGCTATCCCCAATCCCACTTTATTTACTCTGTAAACTTTTACTCATCCTTCAGCTCTTGCCTCAGGTAGGGGCTCTTGTATGAAGGCTTTTCGGTTACATCAGAAAGAGTTAGCTCCTTACTCTTTCTCCTCCAGTAATCCACATAAGGGGCTCCCGTAAGGGAGCATCAGAAAGAGTTAGCTCCTTACCCTTTCTCCTCCAGTAAGCCCATAAGGGTCTCCCGTAAGGGATCTTCCTGAGGTCATGAAGCCTGTCTCTTCACCTTTATTCTCAGACATAGCACAGAACACTGTACAAAATGAAGAGATGCTTATAATTGCTTTTGGACCAGCTATAGACATTTAGTAGAATATAAACTATACTAAACGTTGTGAATAAAGCTTACCACTCCAAAAATATGATAGAAATCTAAAATTTAATTAAATGTTTAAAATAGCATTCAAAGTAGCAAAACAGGATAGAAATCAGCCCATATTT
This sequence comes from Colobus angolensis palliatus, assembly GCF_000951035.1. Taxonomy (NCBI): domain Eukaryota; kingdom Metazoa; phylum Chordata; class Mammalia; order Primates; family Cercopithecidae; genus Colobus; species Colobus angolensis. The sequence goes on along the minus strand of NW_012120376.1, from coordinate 1,893,620 downwards.
ACTAAGGAAGGAGGGGTGTCTTCTGGCACACAAACAGTTCCAAGCCTGAAACACTGTAAATAACTAATTAAAATTTTTTTCTGTTGTAATAAAAATAAAATGCCTTAAGCAGTCTAACCTGCTTTTCCCAACTCATTTAGCTCCTTCCTCACTGTGTAAATGCCCTTTACAAAATAGACATCAGCTTTGCAGAAGATATTTTTGAACAACTGAAATATGAAGCAAAAACTTTGTTAAGGCATGCCATCTGTTTTGGTTTTTTGGAGCCCAATGATTTTATCTTTCCCGAGATTCAAACCACCTCACCCTTTATAGCAATTCATTAAAACTTCACTGCTGAAGGAAGGTGAACAGGGATATCACAACCATAGGATATGAAAAATAGTTGCTTTTGCTCTGTTTTCTATACTCAAACCTCCCAATTAATCGAGGGTATTTCTACCACTTTGAAAAATTCTCCTTGGCTCTATAGTCTCTATGGGCAGGAAAATTTGGAACTAAGTTCCAGTTTAGCAACTACTCAATTCCTAACCAATCAACATTGATACAATTATGTCTTCTGTACCATTGCACAACTACAACTAAAATTACTACTAGTTGGATAGTAAAGTATTTCAATATTTCTCAAAATCAAATTGAAATCCAGAGTTCCAAAGTTGCCGCCACTGCATGCACATTTGCACATTATTAGGAAGCAATATATAATTTCTGGAGCAGTTGTGTGAAGTTCTCAAATATACCTGGCTAAAGGCAAAATTTTAGAACATAGTCTTTTATCCTTAATTAAATTACAAAATTAAATGTCACCTCAAAATTTGATGAAGTCCCCTTTCCATGGAAACTCTGAAATAAAACTGGGGTACAATACATAAAGCACTGATCACAAATGTGAGAGCCTCGGACTTCAGTTCACCATTCTGCCACTAACTAGCTGTGCAACATAGAGTGTCTTGGAGTCTCAGTTTCCTCACAGGTGTAATTAAGGTATGGGGCCTCTTGATCTCTAAGATCAATTTCAGCCCTATATTTTGAAGAAATCAAAAGGCTACCTGAATAGCATTTATGTCTCACTGTGAAACCTGTATACCTTGCATATTACCCAGTGCTGTGAAACCCAGTAGATCTTCAAGAAATGTTGAATAAGCAAATGAATGCCTAAATGTAAACAGGTATATGACGTTTGTAAGAGTCAATGAATCAGAAGAAAATAGAAGGGAGATGCCAGTATAATGAGTGTCCAGGAAATGAAAAATAAGTAAGACAAATGAAATATTATTTGTTTCCATTTGGTATGCTTACCCGTTGCTGACTCATTCACCTGCTACTGATTCCTCTTTCAAATGCTGTTTGGTCCTAAATCAGCAGTGAAAGGAATTATTAGCCATTGAGATTTCTGTTCTAGTTAGCATTCAGCTTAGCTAATGGTGTCAGAAAATTCAAAACAATAGTGGCTTAATTGAGAAAAAAGATTAGCTCTCATTCCATGGAAATGAGGCAGTTCAGAGCTAGTGGTGTACATCCATGAACATCAGAAATACAGGCTCCCTCTGTCTTTTGCCTTCTCATTCTTAAAAGGAGGAGTCTATCCTGGAGCCAGAATGACTGATCCAGCTCTAACATTTCTGCATGCAAAGACTTGTCTGTTTTTGAGGACATAATCCAGAATTTGCACATATCATGTTCTCTTGCATCAAAGAGCATAGTCACAAGGCCAGATAAAGATAGAAAGGAGGCTGAAAAGTTTATTCTTTCTAAGAGAAACTGTTATTACCAGCAAATATTTAGGAAATGGCCATTACTTTGGCAAAGGGTAGAATTGAGAGATGCTACCTCCCATTGGACTTCTAGTCTATGTACATAATCTTGTTCTGGGCTATGAAGCAGGTTTTAGGAACGCTCTTACCTACACTTTTCTGTATCCCTTTCATTCTTGTAATAATTATGTGTTTCCTCCCAGACTTTCCTAACCTGGAGGAAATTAGCTAAATAAACTATTCAGCGTTAATCTCAATGTGATACCTCACTAAAGAAAGTCTGCATTTTCAGAGGAAATCTAATTTAAGCCTAGAAATGAAATAAATGTTTCACTAAATAAAGTATCATTAAATACATACCTCAATGAAAAGAAAAGTTTTAGGAGACACTTCTCCTGGGCAGCTCAAATGATGCTACTAAGCATCACCTATTTCATCCAAAAATAGGAGCAGCCTTGGTGAGCGATTCTTGTATTTGCTCCAATTGTTATTTGCTCTATTATTCCACTGTGCCATGGTTTTCTTCTTTTTATCTTATTAAATATTACAAAACTATATAGTGTGTAGCAGGATTCTATTTTTATTTTAATACTACAATTAAATTTGATCTTCTAAGTTTAAAAGGAGATTGTAAATTTAACATCATTGAAAACTTCAGGTTACAAGCTCACCAAAAATATAACTATCTTTCAAACTTTTAGTAGACACTAATTTAGGAACACTAATGTGTTCACATGTCATTAATAATACTAAGCTTTTAATTAATAATAACTATACTAATTAAAAGTGACAATAATGACTCAAATGGCACCTATTACTATAAGACATTCCAATTTACTAAAGAAATTCAGTCCTTAATATGCCACACTCTGTCCAGCCATTAAAGCACAGGGATTACTTTTCATTCCATACTGTGAGTTACTTATCATTTAGTCAATTCACTTTATAGCCACTATGGTCTACTGGGTGAATTCCAGACTTTAAATTAAATAGCCAAAGAGTATGAAAGTGCTCAATGTCTGTAAAATTCTGCATTTAAAACAATGTAGACTGCTTGAAAATTGTGCTAAAGCATCTGGTAGATGTTATTTCATTTAAACATGGTACATTTTTATCCTAAACTAAAAAGCTGGAAAAATTGTAGAATTCATTTAAAGATATCACAGTTATGCTCAGGAACTGGAAATAACTGAGACACGGTTCCACGACCACCTAGCCCACCAGTAAGCAGGTTCCTCAGGAACCATTTGTTCAAGCTACTCAATTTAGACTTGGTCAGAAAGAAAGAATAGTACATAAAACGAGGAAAAGGATCAGAAAGGGGTATATTGAGTTTTCAAATTTATTTCTTATAAAGAAATATATTCTTATAAAGAATATGTGATTAGGATGGTTCAAATTTTAGTCTGCATAAAAAATGTCTGGGAAGCTCTTTTTTAAACTTTATTTTATGTTCAGGGGTATGTGTGACAGCTTTTACATAGGTAAACTCATGTCACGAAGGGTTATTGTACAAATTATTCATCACCCAGGTATTAAACCCAATATCCAAAAGTTGTTTTCTGCTTATCTTCCTCCCACCCTCCACCCTCAATTAGGCCCCAGTGTCTGCTGTTCCCTTCCTTGTGTTCATGAGTTCTCATCATTTAGCTCCTACTTATAGGTGAAAACATGTGGTATTTGGTTTTCTGTTCCTACATTAGTTTGCTAAGGATAATAGACTCCAGCTCCATTCATGTTTCCACAAAAGATATGATCTCGTTCTTTTTTATGACTACATAGCAGTCCATGGTATATATGTACCACATTTTCTTTATCCAAATCTGTCATTGTTGGGAATTTAGGTCAATTCCATGTCTTTGCTATTGTTAGAGAAACTCTTAAAAGTACAAATTCACACAAATTCCTAGAGTTCCATCTTGTAAATGTAGCAAAAAGAAAATGTAGAAATCTTTTTTTTGAAATACAAGAAACCTATATGACTCTTACAGAGGTTGTGGCAGTCAGAAAAATGACTCCTCCGCTTCCCTAAAAAGCCCATGTCCTAATTTCTGGAACCTGTGAACATGGGAACTTACATAGAAAAAGTAATTTTCCAGATGTAATTATGGTAAAGGATCTTGAGATACAGAAGAGTATCCTGGATTATACAGATGAGTCCAATTGAACCACATGATTCCTTAAAAGTAGGAAACTTGTCCAGGGCAGCTCAGAGGGAGGCGTTACTACAGAAGAATGGTCAGAGATATACAACCTTGCTGGCTTTGGAGATGGATGAAGGAGCCTATAAAACAAGGAATTTCAGTGGCCTATAGAAGCTGGAAAAAGCAAGGAAACAGATTTTTCCCTAGAGCCCCAAGAAAGGAATACAGCCTTGCTGACACATTGATTTTAGCCCGGTGAGACCTATGTTGGACTTCTAACCCACAGAATTATTTAGGTAATAAGTTTGTGTTGTTTTATGCCACTAAGATTTGTGGTAATTTGTTGCAGCCACAGCAGAAATCTAATACACAAGTGGCCGAAGACCCACATTTTGAATTCCTGTTAAGCATTCAAATACACTAAAATACAAAATCCAATGACATTTTAATAGAATAAAGGCAGTCTGTTTCTCAAAAGGGAAATGGTTTCTTTACTATATGACAATTGTTTAAATTCACTGATAGAGGTATTGTTTCTCCTTATGATGTGGTTCTAAATCATATATGAATTTTTATGTTTTTCAATTTCATCAAAAACTAAAGAAAAAAAGAATAAAGTGATATGAGGATGAGGAATAAAAAACACATTACAGAAGGAAGGAGGGAAATGATAAAAAAAAACAAAAGGAGGAAACCAGGAGATTTTTGTGAACTTTATTGGGGTAAGCAGCCTGATAACATATTTTAATCTTTTCATATTACAAACAAATACAAAGGCCTGACAAGCTAAGAAAAGCATATCATGAAGTGGCCTAAATGCCACAGCTGTTCTACAATGTAGTGTTATTTTTTTCTGAATATGCTATTATGTCCTATGAAGCACATGTGCATCAGTAATTTTTCTTCTGTTCCAAATTTGTCTCACTCTCACTATTCCATATTCAATCAAAACTGTTTGCATCTCTCCTCCCCAAACATTTTAATTTTTCTTACTTCAGTTTAGGAATCTCTGAGCTTCCTAAACACTATATGTTGCCCAAATCCTGGATTCCAAATCAACACATTTTTAAACCCAATAACCCAAACACATTTTCTAAACCCCTTTTCAACCACAAGTAAAGCAAAGTGAAGCATGTCTTTGGGAAAGTATTTTATCCTGAAAAAGACCACAGTCAGTCCTATGGGTCAGAAAACCCAAGGCTATATGGAAAGTTCCTAAATTATTTGTAAGCATTGGGGTAGGATAATTTGGGGCCTATAAATGAGGTTTTGGTATCCATTATATTTTAAAGCTTAAGATTAGGTTCAGAGGAAGTGGCAGTTTGAACATATAGTAGTTAATATGTAAATGATATAATCCTCTAGCTTGGTAAGAGAAAGTGGTCTTGATGATTCTTTGACCTAACTGAATCTCAGACTAGATCTAGCTAAATATGCCACCAACTTGGTGTGCTCTCTCTTAGGAAAGTCATTTTTCTCCTACCACATTTGTTTGAGTTGAAGGCTGTCATTACCAGAAATGGTCTATGCTTTCTAAGATACACATTGTTATATAGAAGTAACTAATTTCTGCTGACACAATAATCCACAGGGATCTTGGTCTATCATAAACCCTCTCTCTCTCTCTTTGTTAATATCTCAGTACACCTGTAGCACTTTACTTCTCCTCCAGACCACTCATCCAATACTCGAGTCATCTAAATGATCATTAAGTCAAAGCATTATGGATAATTCATGGATGTAATTAGCTCTGTTATAATGCTTGTTCTGAAAATGTGAATTTGTTTCAATACAATTAATATGTTAGGGAACAATTTGAGCATAACAGAATTTTGAATTTGCTTATATATGCTTTTGTCAGTGAGCTCTAAATATTTGGAGACTTTTTTAAAAAATTGGAACTACATCTAATGAAAGATTACAGTTTTGATCATTATGTCTCTTAAATCATCTTTTAATCTAAAACACTTCATACTGGTTTTTTAATGATGCTATTTTTTTCAAAGGGGGAATAAGGTCAAGTTGTCCTCTAGAATTTCTTAGATTGTTTTCCATGCTTATCCAATTATATGCTCACGGTCTAATAACACTTGTTCCTCTCTCCATTATATTTTCTGTAAATTGTCAGTTATGTCTAAAGTCTTCATTAGAATCAGGTTAGATATTTTGGGAAGAACACTTGATAGGTGATGAATATGAACTTTTTTCTTTCTTTATTCCTTTCTTCTTCCTTTTCTTTCTTCTTCATTTCTTCCTTCCTCTTCCTTCTTTCCTTCCCTCCTGCCTTCTATCAACTGGGTCTCTTTGTTATTCTGCCAAGATTTCTACTGACAAGTCAAGAAAAATATTTAATTCTTCCGTTTTAATGACCAATTTTCAAAATAAGAATAGATAAAATGTTTTAAAAGTATGCATTGCAAAATTATGAAGTTAAAAAATTAGAAAGAAATGCCTATTACACATATTACAGATAATGGCTAATTGCCCTAAAGAAAAAAAAAAAAAAAAAACTCCTGTAAATCAGTAAGAAAAACCTAAAACTCCAGTAGAAAATGAGAAAAACAAACAGCTCTCATTACAGAGAAATGAAAATCACTCAAATGTAGTATATTCAACATCACTTATTTCACCTATCCAATGGACACAGATCAAAGACATATCAATGTACAAATGTTATCAATATACGAGGCTCTTCAACATTTAGAGTTTGAGAAAGGAAACAAAAACCAACAGAGAGATTAAAACCAAGTCCCTGGCTGCTCAGAATAAATGCTATATTTTTTATCTTCCCTAACAAGGGTGTGCAGTGAGTTGAATAGTGTGCCCTCAAATTTATGTCCACTTGAATATGACCTTAGTTGAAATAGCATCTTGGCAGATATAATTTAGCATCTCAAGATGAAGTCATTCTGAATTGAGGGGATAAGGCCTAAGTCCAACGACTGCTCTCCTTATAAGAGCAGAGAGCTCAGAGAAACACAAAAATACGCATAGAAAAGAATGCCATGTAAAGACAGAGGCAGAGATTGGGGTTATTCCACCATGAGCAATGGAAGGCCTGGAGCCACATAAGTTGGAAGAAGAAGAATTCTTCCCTAGAGCCTACAGTGGGAGCATGGCCCTGCTGACACCTTGATTTCTGACTTCTAACCCCCATAACTGTGAGAGAATAAAATTCTGTTGTTTTAAGCCACCCAGTTTGTGGTGACTACGGCAGCCCTAGAAAACTTACACAGAAGATAGCTATGTATTTATATTTTGACCTATCAGATACTGTAGACTATGTGGATATTCTGGGTTATACCTTTAAAAGGTAAGAGTGTCTCTTTGACTAGAATGTGGACTTAAGGTGAGCACATTGGATGTGCAGATAAGTTAAGGGTAACAACCTAGGAAGGAAGAAAATTGAAGGTGTCTATTCTAGGTGATTTTGCAGCGATCATGCCAGTTTTAATTGGTATGTAACCAAAAAAATTAGATTATATTGTCTTGAAGTCATAGTTATGCTGGGGCTCTGTCACAGCAGATAAACCAACATCCAGAACAATACAAGAAAAGAGTTTTAAGAAAGAAGGAGTCATCAGCTGAACCCAATGCTCCTGAGGCATGCAATCAGGGGAAGACTAAAGCCTGAGTATGTAATTGGACAGATAAAGTTAATAATGACTCAAAAGTGCTGTTTGAACCAGAATAGTATGAACAAGAGCCTATTTGAGTAAGCCCAAGTGAGAATGAAAGGTAAGAAGGTAGAGACAGTAAATATAGAGAGTGCTTTGGGGGGAGTTTTACTATACACAAGGAGAAAGAAATGAAACAGTAGCTGGAAGAAAGCCAAAGGAATCCTTTTTTTTTGTTTCAAAATTACCCCCTGAGTATTTCTCAATGTTACCTACTTTATGTGCTTCATTTCTCTCTTCCTAAGCCAACTTATAATTATAGCTCACCTGGACAACTGCAGTAGGCTGCTAATTCATCTGTTTTACCAGTCCTTGCCCATCTCTAAACAATTCTCCACACATCGGCTAGTATAATTTTTAAAACATAAATACATCACTACAATGTTTCAAACTTCTCTGTGATTTCCCTGTGTGATGAGATTTAAATGTAAAATCCATAAAACACTAGCCCATATCATACCCTTATCAAGCTTTGTACTCAAGCCAAGGTCACAGAGTGTCTCCTATCCTGCACTAAGGAAATGGTGCACTGAAGCTATACATTTCACATTCTATGCAGCCTACTGGGCAGCCCTTGAACTGGTCATACACACGTCTTTTCATGCCCCGCACTTTCATGCTCATGGCTTTTAATGACATTTTTCTCTCTATCTTTAAAAAAAAATCCTTTTCCAATTATTTACCTACCTTGTTCCAAATCATCCTTCAATTGTTAGCTAAACATAGCTTCTGAGAGAAGCTTTTCTGAATTTATCACAATTTAGAGCCCTATCATATATTTTTATGGCTTTTTGTACATTTCTGTCATAGCACTTACTTATTTCCATTAAAATTCTTTCCTTCCTTTCTTCCTTCCTTCCCTTTCTTTCTTTCCTTTACTTTTCTTTCTTTTTCTTTCTTCTTTCTTTCTCTTTCCTTCCTTCCTTCCTTCCTTCTTTCCTTCCTTCCTTCTTTCTTTCTTTCATTCATTTTGAGACAAGCTGTTACTGTTTTCCAGGCTAGAGAGTGCAGTGGTACAATATCATGACTCACTGCAGCCTCAAACTTCCCAGCTCAAGTAATCCTCTCACCTCAGCCTCCTGAGTAGCTAGAAGCACAGCAGCATCACCATGCCTAGCTATTTTTTTTATTTATGGTAGAGATGGCATTTCACATGTTGTCCAGGCTGGTCTCAAACTCCTGGGCTCAAGTGATCTGCCCACCTCTGCCTCCCAAAGTGCTGGGATTACAGGTGTGAGCCACTATGCCCAATCAAATTGAATTTCTCATTTATGCAATTGTATATTTAATGAAAGGCCTCATAGCAGGTGATTAAGAGCACAAGCTCTGGAACCAGACCAGCTGGGTTTAAATTCAGACTGAGCTACTTCCCATTGTATCTTGAGACAAAATGCATAACTATTCCCAGGTCCCTCCTCTGTAAAATGGAATAATTATAGTTAATATCTGATGGAGTCATTTTGGGAATATGGACTAAATATACTAATGTCTAAATGTAGAACATGTGTATTGCTTGCTATGTGTCATGGCACATAATTCAGACTTGAAACAATTATATGTGAACAGAAAGACACTTGTCAGTTCTATAAGTAACATGGCTATAATTTTAGATATTATGAAGGCTGGGTCATAACAAACTTATTTCATTTTATAATTGCAGACTATTTGCTGCACTCTTGCATATTTAGTTAAAGTATATGTTTCTTTTAAAAGGATCTATATACATGTGCAGAATATACCATAGATGGCACAAAAACACAAATCATATTTTTCTGTCTTACCTTGACCAAAGTACTCCCCAGGTGCAGAATACTAAAATTCCAAGCTTTCTAGTAGCCAGAAATGGTAACAGGTAACCAAGTTCTGGCTAATGAGAAGGGTACAGAAATCCCTGGGAGGGTTTTCCTCCCCATATCAAAAGACAAATCCTTGGGAGGAGAGGGCTTAATTGGTATGTTTACTTCTTCACCCTTGGCTGAATTTCACTATTCAGAATTCAGTTGTGATGCCTAGTGTTTGGATGAACGGAGGCAAGATGGTGCACTTCCGGGTTCTTCATTCCCCCTCCCAACTTTTCCCGCACGCGCAAAAATGCAGCAGCGACCCGGGAAGGTGCAGGCCAACTGGGCATGCACCAGGTGACGTCAATCCAAAGAGACCAAGATTTACCTGGTCGAACGCCCCCGACACGCCCATGCCCCGCCTATTGCCCTCCCACTCCTAGAAAAGCCGCTCTCCACCAGTGAGCCACGCGGTCTTCCTCCAGCCCCACTGAAGTCGGGATGCAGGAACCCCGCCTCAGAGC
>NW_012120376.1:1804119-1879397 GCF_000951035.1 Colobus angolensis palliatus | reverse complement strand
GACACGCCCGTGCCCCGCCTATTGCCCTCCCACTCCTAGAAAAGTCGCTCTCCACCAGTGAGCCACGCGGCCTTCCTCCAGCCCCACTGAAGTCGGGATGCAGGAACCCCGCCCGAGAGCCCCACGACGGGGGACTCTGTCGGCCTTCTTTGCCGGAGGCCGACAGACTTCTTCCCCACACCTTAGGTTACCAAAATAAACTTGCAGTTTTGCTCCTGACCTTTGCCTACTTGCTGGTTCTTTTGTGCTCGCTCTGGTGGTCTTAGAAAAACAAGTCACCTAGAAGTGCAGCAGCCATTTTCTGCCCCCATGAGATCCAAAGCCACATGCTTAAGAATGGTAGACCAAGGGAACGGAAAGGCTCTCCTTGTACGGCTATGCATCCCTGAATGTCCACACTGGGTTTCTTGTTATATGAGCAACATTGACCCTGAAAGACTGAATATACAGACAATAATCAAATCATATATGGAAACAGAACTCTGATCTACATTCAAAGTCCTAATAGCCAAACCACAAGCTGCAGCAATTGGCCTAGAATAATCAGGGCTTTGTCAAGGGTGATGGACAACTTTCCTTTTTTGGCTCCCTCTTCTACTTCTAATTTAGAACCAAACAGAGAAAGCCAATTTTTCTCCCCAAACCAATCACATAAAATGCCCTAAATCTAATTGTGCCACCTCCATCTTTCCCATGCCAAAAACCTACAATCAGAGCAATAAGGAAAAAACCTTGTATTTTTCCACTACCTTGCTTTCCAACTTTTCTAATTGCCTTTGAATCTCTGCCAAATGCAAATGATGGTGCCTGACTCCCTTACTTAGAAAGTTCACGATAAATAGCTTCTTTTTGTTCTCATTTGAGTGGTCTTCACTGAGTTTCACAACCTCATGTTTGTTTAAACATCTGTTTGCCAGCTTTTGTGTTGCTCAAAGCTAAGGGAAATCCTAATGCACTATTATTTTGCTGTTCTTTTAAGTACTACATGTTTTATATTACTAACAAGCAAAGAAATTGATTCCATAGTGCAGTGCTTCTCAAACTTTAATGCAGTATAAGTGTCCTGGAGTTCTGTTTTTATGAAATCAGAACTTGGGCCTGGGGTGAGGCCCAAGACTCAACATTTCTAATAAATGAACTCCCAGGTAACAACAGTGTTACAGATACAAAGACCACACTTTACATAACAGGGCTTTAGTGGATACCTTCCAGCCAGCGTTTAGGCATTTCTCCCTTCAACGACAACTTTGTTAACATTAAAAAAAATACCAATTTCCTCTCTTTATTAGGGGAAGATAAATGCTGAAAAGCACACAGGTCTAGCCAAAGAAGTGCAAGTGTTTTTTTTTTTGTTTTTTTTTTTTAATTTTTCTCCTTGCCCCAATCTTTGAATCTTTGGTCTTTGGGGGCTCTCTGGTTTCTCTTCTAGACCATCTGTGTAGTCAAATCAGAAAGAGTTTTTCAAAAATCACTAGAAGACCCAGGATCTAATCTGAATCTGTCATTCAAACACTCTCTTTCTTGTGAAATGAGATGAGAGATGGTGACTGACAGCCTGGGTGCTGCAGTCCTTGACCACCCAATGGTCACACAATCTGGCCCTCCAATATCAAAATGATGAATCAGAAGTGTTTTGTTAATGAGACGAAAATGTTTTTAGAATGAGTGCTGAGTCTCCAACAGATAAATATGAGAATGAGACATGAGGGAATTCATCATCAAATATTCTTTCATACGCCACATTTTTTACACTTGCAACAAATATACAGCATTTTCCAAACCACTCTGTTCTGCAAACTCGGTAAAAATAAAAAGGAGGGGTACCGCACCATAACAGATAATAAATCTATTTCTTAACATCACAGAAGTTGTGCTCTAAATTTCTGGAGATCTCCCTTGTTGAAAATTTAGTGAGATTGAGCCTGAAACCTTGTTTAAAAAAAATCTTTACCAAAGGCCTTATCAACAGAAGAAATAAAATTTTTGAACCCAGTGGTTATCTTTTTCCTGGTCATCTTGAAATGAATAAAATTCAAATAGAATTTGGCACTGTTCTCAGCAGTCACAAAGACTATCTTGTCTCAATTAATTTATTACCACCTTGGTTTTAAAAACACTATAAACAAACCTACCAAGAACACACAGTTTTGAGAATTGTAAGTCAGACTAGCTGCTAATTTCATAGTGAAGCCATCATCAAACTGCTTTTGCTGGCACCTAGAAATCTGTAACATCTACTGAAAGAGTGAAAGACCATTGTATCTCCTGATAGCTGATACATAGATATAAAGCCTGTGTAACTAGCAATTACATCTTAATAAAGTGGTAATCTGGCAATGTTTGTGTTCTGATAGCATAACAAAGTAAATGCAATCTTCAACTGGATAGATGGCTGGTATGGCCTGAATATTTCTCCTGACTAAACTTGCTTGATGAAAACCTCAGGCAGACTTCTTGACTCTAGCCCCTGACCTCCCTTTTCTTAAAGCATCTACCTTAGAAAACTTTCAGTTATAGATTCTTTCTCTCCCACTTTGAGTATATATTTTTTAAGCCTCTTACCGGTTTTAAACCTCAGGGATGTCTTTCTCATGGATCTTGGTGCCATTTCTTTGAAATGTAATCATCAAAGAAGATAGTGCTCTCATTTTCCAATTGCTGTAGGAGGATAAGTGCCTAATTTCTGTGGGTGCCTTGCTTCAAGTTGTAAAACTATCTCCTACCATGAAGACAGGAGAAAGATTACTTTTCTTTTGAGTAAGGCCAACTAGCAAAAACAGTGGCCTAAGAATCTTTCTACCTCAGCAATTAAGAACTCTCCTACCATTTGTTTCAGTGGAGTTGAATTCAGCGGTAATTCCAGCCTCTCTGCCCTTTTGTAATAATCTTGAATAAAGCCTTCCTTGTCTGTTTAACTTTATCTACTGCAATTTTTGCTTTGACATAGGCAAACATTCAATTATGTAATTTATTATTACATGGCTACAAATGTAGCCATGTTCACTAACATGTACACAACTAAAAAGAGTAGTGAGGGGGGCAATTTTCTAACTATTGCTACCCTTGCAACCACAACCACAACAAAAACATGAGCCTTCTGGATTGGAGGAAGGCAACAAGAAATTAAGTTTATTAAGTCTCACAACAAACATGTCTTAATTTTATGCCATATTCCAGGTAAAATGGAAGAAAATGGTGGTACAGAGCTGAAAGGCACACTCTGCTCACTGTGGCACACTAGACTCTTAGGGGAATCTGCAATGTAAATCAACAATTGTAATTCAGTATGGTAATTGAGTTCAGAGGAGTACAAGCACAGAGTCTTTAGAAGGTCAAAGAGGAGTATGTAATTTAGATTGGGGAGGTTTTAGTGAGTAAGTGGCATTTGAATTACAACTTGAAGGATCAGTAGGTATCAACCAGGCAGAGTTAGAGAGTAGTGAATCTTGGGAACAGGAACAGGAGCCACAAGCACAAGCCTAGAAACATGAAAAGGCATAGCATAAAATGAGATGATCAATAGTTCAGAGTGTGACTGGTTAAAAAAGTGTGTGTGGAGCCATTGACACTCTTCATCCCTCACCACGCAACACATTGGTTAGTAAATGCCTTCAGTTCATCTTCTAAAACAAAAACTTAAGTCTGTCCACTTCTCTCCATCTCTACCCTACTGCATACAACTTTGAAAACAACAGAATGTATTTTAAGGTTTACATTTCAGGGGCTCAGAACTGAGTCATTTCTATTTGAGAAAGTTCATAACACTAGTAAAATGGTTAACATTTCTTTCATCTTTTTATTTATTTATTTATTTATTTATTTGCCTTACCATAGTGTAAACCCAAATTAAATTCTAGGGCCCCCTAACTATCTGAATAGATCTCCGCTCTCAGCCAAGGGCACTCCAAAGTTAAACTGAAAAACCTAGTTCAGGTCATGATGGAAGGAGGGGTCCAACATTCCTCATTAAAACCTCCTCTCTTTTGAAATTCAGGAAAATCCAATCAGCATTAACATCAACACAGACCTTAAGTATGATAAGAAGCATTTATAATCTATTCTCTCAGAGGCCTGCTACTTGGAGGCTTCATGTGCATGACACACCCTTTGTCTCTGTAATAACTTATTGTAACCCATACATTCCTTTCTATCAATCATAACTCTTTCAACCAATTGCCAATCAGAAAAATTTTAAATTTATATATGACCTGGAAGCCCCGCATCTTTGAGTTGTCCTGCCCTTCCAGATCGAACCACTGTAAATCTTACATGTATTGACTGATGTACTATGTGTCCCTAAAATATATAAAAGCAAGCTCTATCCCAACCTCCTTGGGTACATGTCATTACAACTTCCTAAGGCTGTGCCACAGGCTCATCCTTAATCTTGACAAAATAAAGTTTCTGAATTGGCTGAGTCCTGACCCAGACACTTTTGGGATCACAATAGCATTCAGCCACTTCTCACTACCCCCACCACAACCACCCTGGCCTGACCACCACATCTTTCATCTGGCTCATTCCAACAGCTTCCTACCCAGTCTTCCTGCTACCACTTTTTCTCCTTCTTCAATGGCAGCCCAAATGATCCTTCACAATGCAAATTATGTTACTCTCTTGGCTAAATTCTTGTGATGACTTTCCATTGCCCTAATAATAAAATTCACACTAATTGTTTGAGGGGAGGAGAACATTTCTGTCTGACTTCTCTGGCTTCACAAAGGATTCTTTGCTAAATACTCTTAGGTTTTTGTTCCATTTTTAAATCCTCCCCAGGGAGGTATTTAATTGCTGGATCAGTGAGTTGGGAGAGGAACTGGCCACACATATGGATTAGCCCCTTGCTCTCATCCCTCACTTTGTGATCTATGGACACACAGAGAACTTAGCCTGCAGCTCTGCTCTTTGCCAGCAAGAGAAAAGGTCCTGTCTTCAGTGGAGATTTCTGTATGCTTGGCTCCTTCTTACAAAGAGACTCATCTCAAATGTCACCTGATCATCCTGTCCAAAGTAAGCCCTTCCCCCATTACTCTTATAGGAACCACTGTTATTTTCTTTAAGACTCCACTCAGTGCCTGACATTTTATTGATCATTTCTGTTGTCTTTTTATTTTTCCTGTCAAACCATACTGAAATGTAAATCCATAACTAGGGGAATCTTTATCTTCTTATGCACTCCTATATCTCCAAAGCCTATAACTACACCTGGCACAGGTAGATGATAAATAAATATCAAATAGCTGAATCTGGAGAAGTAAAGGAAGACTTGGTACTGAAAGACAGCTAAGGATCCAAAATGTCATAGCCAAAAACATTCACCCTCTTCAAAGAGAGAAATTTTGAAAAATTTAAACTTAAAATAATTATTCAATATTTCTGTAACTGAATAAAGGAAGAAAGGAATTTAAGTAGTTAAACTTTCAAATAATGACTTTTACAAGGCACCTTAAGAAATAATTAAAATAGCTATATCTATGCAGAATGCTCAATGTTTTCTATTGGTTAACTAAAAGAAATACATCAGTAGAGAAATTAGCACTTGATTATATCACAAATGGTCACATCTGGTTAATTGCTTAATAACTTAATAATGTAAATGGACATTTTACCTATAAGTAAAAGCCTGAAAAATGTAATTGAGTTTGCTCCCCTATATGACTAATATCTAACTTTCATATTCCATTAATCAGTTTTAATCTTACACACACACACACAATACTGCTGCCCCCAGTTGTCTAAATAGAAACATTCATTTTGGATACAAAAGCAGCTGTAACATGACATTAATCTCTGTAATACCATAGGTGAGTTAAAGCACATGATTTTAAAATGATTGTCTTCCTTGTACTATATAAAGAGAGTTTTTAATTTACTGTCAATATCAATTGGTCACTTGCTAGTGGCTTTATGATAAGTCCGAGCTTAAACAAAATCTAAAGCATCATATATCTGAGACACAGATATTGATCATCTTGACTGACAGTGTTCAAATTCCCATAGCCCCTATCCTCCAAAAAGAATGTATTAATAAAAGTGAAGGTGCTTGGGACTTAAAAAGAAAAGAGGTAATTTCCCCTTTTCACACTTCATTTCATTGATCCTCTCTATCTTTTCCTCTTACAGATGAAGCTTGGTAAGACATCTGGGCAACCAGATTATCACTGCTGTTGTCAAAGTGACATTTGATTAAGCCAAGCTTCTAGGGTTTATCTTTAAAAGTACTGGATTCCTATGCTAAGAAGTTAATCCTTGTGTTTCTTATGCCACACCTTTGCAGGTTCAGCCAGAGTTTTTAATTCTGCCTCTTCTTCCATGATAGTCTAAGTGACACTTGCTGTTTCTTTTGGAGATCTTCAAGTAAAGTAATGTAGGTAGCCTTAGCAAATTCGCGTCACTGCAAATGCCTCCCTCCTATTTTTATAAAGTAAGGAGGTTATTATATTCTGTTAGCTATTGATTTTTATTGATTTTTGCCAATGTTTCTAAAATGTAAAGTAATATACAAACTGCTTCCAAAGAACAAAATATCTTAATTATTGGTGTTAAATTAATTTTTTGTAAAGTTACTTAAAATTGATACAAACATAAATTCAGCTGTAAATCCTTTTGTTTATAGGTCTCAACTACTCTAAAACAGAAATAAACTGAAATATCACTAAAAATTCCTATAAAACCAATAAAGCTATAATTTTATTTACTGCAAAGGAGGAAGTTGTGTTGCTAGAATTAAATTGCCAAAGTTAGAGATTTGTGGTTAAAAGATAAAGCCTCAGGTCTTTTTTAACTTAATAATAGTATTAATTCATAATATAGATATTTATACCAATATGATTGCTAAGAACACATTAATAACTCAAATTTTTTGTCCACTAATACAGAAAACTCAGACAAGCACCCTTTATGAATCAAGTTCATCAGACGTACTCTAAAATGCCAATTTTAATAGTCACTTGATAACTCTGAAAACTCTCTTACTCAAATTAACATTAAACTGAGTTTAATTCAATAATTATTGGAATTGGGAAAATAAGAAGTATTCATTTCATATTTACTACCACAGTTCTTGCTAATGAAATATTATAAATTGACATACACAGAGAGATTTAGTATGATACCATTGATTATAACATTTATATGTGGTATAATTTCAGCACAGGTACTTTGTGGTTGGAGAGCCTATACTATTTTATGTCTCATAATCACACGATTCTCTCACTGATATTCTCTGGGCTACATTAATAACTTCTTTTACAATGTATTTGGCTTTTATCTGGGGCAAATACCATCTTAAATACAAATGTA
Source organism: Colobus angolensis palliatus (assembly GCF_000951035.1). Lineage (NCBI taxonomy): Eukaryota > Metazoa > Chordata > Mammalia > Primates > Cercopithecidae > Colobus > Colobus angolensis. The sequence goes on along the minus strand of NW_012120376.1, from coordinate 1,872,095 downwards.
AATGTAGACAGTGTAATTCTATGACAATACTCAATAGAACTCTTGAATGCTCAAAAATTTGTCTGCAGATCCATGGAAATTTTAACTTTAAATAGCCATTAACTGCATACAAAATGCAGATAATATTGATATGTGTAGTGTATGTTTCCAAGGAGAGCCACATTTTTTTCCTTTCCTTTCTTTATCTTTTCTTTTTTTTTTTTTTTTTTTTTGAGATGGAGTCTTGCTCTGTCGCCCGAGCTGGAGTGCAGTGGCCCGATCTCAGCTCACTGCAAGCTCCGCCTCCCGGGTTTACGCCATTCTCCTGCCTCAGCCTCCCGAGTAGCTGGGACTACAGACGCCCGCCACCTCGCCCGGCTAGTTTTTTGTATTTTTAGTAGAGACGGGGTTTCACCGTGTTAGCCAGGATGGTCTCGATCTCCTGACCTCGTGATCCGCCCGTCTCGGCCTCCCAAAGTGCTGGGATTACAGGCTTGAGCCACCGCGCCCGGCTCCTTCTTTATCTTTTCTAAACCTCTTCCTCCATTCTCTCTCCCAGCTATACCCAGGAAGGGGTGAAAAAGAGGGGCTCAGCAAGGCTAAAATTGTTAATCATCTTCTATATGCCTAGTGATTTATAAGCTTAACCTCATTTGATTTTCACGCCATTCTAGAAAGTTAATCAGTCAGGACACAGGAGTTCAGAAAGTTTACATAGCCCTTAATCCTACAAACTGCAACCAGTTCCCAAATCTAGTTTTTTCTCTCTCCAAATCCAGAACTCTTTCCCTTAGAAGCTCAATCCAAAGAATGTATATTATAAAATTTAAGCTATAATCATCTGCTTATTATGATATTTTTTCTTAAAAGACAGCAAACATTTTAAGCAGAGATGTATCATGTTCACTTTGGTGACAAGAGCCTACCCTAGTGTATACATGTAATAGGGCCTCACTACCTTTCTGTTGAATGAATAAATGAATAAGTGAACAAAAAGAACAATAAGCAAATCTGTTCCTGGACATAAAATGTACACTTTCAAATCAATCAAAGTTTAGCTTATTCTTTCCCTGCAACTGGAATGAGACATTATTCCACTGACTCTCTTTTTTAAGCTTTCGTTGGCAAACCCAGAAAACAAGAACAGAGGCCTAAAATATTTGCCCTAGGGTGCTAACCCTGGAAAATTTATATCTGGGCCGGGTGTGGTGACTCACGCCTATAATCCCAGCACTTTGGGAGGCCAAGGAGGGCAGATCACGAGGTCAGGAGTTCAAGACCAGCCTGACCAACATGGTGAAACCCCATCTCTACTAAAAATACAAAAATTAGTCAGGTGTGGTGGCGGGCACCTGTAATCCCAGCTACTCCAGAGGCTGAAGCAGGAAAATTGCTTGAACCCGGGAGGTGGAGGTTGCAGATTGTGCCACTGCACTCCAGCCTGGTCAAAAACAGCAAGACTCCATTTTGGGAAGAAAACAAAAAAAAGAAAAAGAAAAAAAAATTTATCTGGTGACAGAATTTTTTTATTCATTACCATATAAATAAACATATATATATATATTTACAGATTCAGTGGGTACATGTGCAGGTTTGTTACCTGGATATATTGTGTGATGCTGAGGTTTGGGCTTCAGTTGAACCCATCAGCCAAATAGTGAACATAATACCTAACAGGTAGTTTTTAATCTTAAGTCTCATGAGCTACAAGTGTGAGGTCAGGCCTTCAATGAGACCCTATACAAATAAAACAAGTCTGAAAGTTGTATTAGTATATTTACTTTATTCGCCAGAGGAAAAAAACAAGACTGATAGAAAAAAGACACTAATCAAAGTCCTAAAACAATTATCTTTCTCATGGGCTACTAAATATGACACACTTTGTCTTACACTTCCCACTCATTTATTCACTCATTTATTCATTTAGCTAATTATTATTGTTATCATTATCACCTACTGTTTTCAATACTGTGCTGGATTCTAAAAAGTGTACCAGAAACTATTTTTTTTCACATGTCCTTTTCAGAGAAAACAGTGTCAGCGTAGAGGCAAGAAAATGGTAAATCATGCAACACAAGCAAAAATGCAAGCAGTATAAACACAAATGTTAAATTAATTAGCCCTGACTTTAAATATAAGAAGAAGGCATAATAGCTGTCACATTGAGACCTATGCAAGTGTTCTTAGGTTAGAACTGAAAGTATCTGTACCGTGAAGCTTTGAGAAGATAGTGACCATAATGGGTTTCCCAAAGATCATCCCCCAACTGTGTTATTTCTTTTTTGTTTACTTCTATAATTTGTTTTGAGAGGTACTCATAAGCCATGGTCTAGTTCCAGTGGTAAATATTGTAATATGGGACTGGCACAGGACACAGTTATGAGCACTGCTTACATTTAAGGACAATTATTCATACATATAACAAAATAAGAGGACTTAAGTTTCTGCTAAAAGGAGTAGAAACAGCTGGGTGATTTCAACACATTATCAACAAGCAAAATTCAGCAAAAAAAAGCTAACATAAAAGTGATTTGTTTCACAGTAATAGGCAAGTTACAGTAACTGTATTATAATTGCAAATAGCAGATGAGTTTGCAAGAACTTGATTACATCTTAATGAATTCTTAAATACTTTCTTTAGTGCCATTATAATTTTTTCTACTGTGGGGTCTTTAACAGCAATAACATGCTCTTTCTCATTCTCTGTGTGTATTAACTGGCCTGTTTGGAAAGATAGTAAATAATGTGTTTAACATGAATTAGACTAACATAGGAGTATTGAGATCTATTTGTATTTGCAAATAATCCCTTTGCAAATAATTTCAAACATAAATGGGGACAGAGGAGGTGGGGACCTTGGACTTTTGGCAGTATCAGAACATCTCTATCTTCATCACATTTACAAAATACACAGAGAAAAACCTCCTCTACTTTATTCACTGAGGTTGGAAGCTGAAGCTGCTCAGAATAGGACTTCATACATTATTTTTCTGAAGTGCCTCCTAGCCTGGTCTCTTATGTGTTATAGTTAAAACCATTTTATGTTGTTGTTGTTGTTATACATTTCCTCTGGAGCTGGGTATTTTTGGAAGCCAGCAAAACTTAAGTTTCAGGGCTCCTCGTCTGAAGAGGCTGGTTTCAAGCCCCTAAGAGAGACTCCGGCAATGTTCTTCTGGTCTTCTGCTTTGGTATAATTTGCAAAAAAACAAAACGAAACGAAACAAAAAATTCACTGCAATTAAATTTAGAGCACTTTTTTGAGGACTTTTTCTCTTTTACAATGCTTCCCCTGTCAAGTATCATTGCAGTAGCCATGGGTATATTTGAATCTGGTACAAAGAAAAATGAGATGGTGATACACTTAGATTTTGCTTGGATTTAGTGGCATTTATGAATGAAGTTTGTAGTCATGTCTGTACACAGTTATTGCTAACTGCCTTGGTGAAGAAATGACATCTAGCAACATTCTTGCTACCTGTTCTAAATTATTGGGCCTGAAATCCTGATACAAATGCACCCCATGGTGTCCTGCACCTGAAGTATTGTGGGTAGTTTCTGGCTCCATTTCTCCTTATGTATTCTTTATCAAGACTACTGAAATAAAATGATTTTACCCAAAACTTGTTATGTCTTAGGAAAAGAAAGCTAAAGCTCAAACTTAATCAGCTCAAATTTATTCCTCATTCCCACTAGAAAAGGTCCAACAAATTTTAAAGATAGCTCTGGCCATTGTTTGAATATTTGCTCCCCCTCCAAAATTCATGTTGAAACTTAATCCCCAATGCAACAGTATTAAGATGTGGATGTTTTGGGGAGATGGTTAGGTCATGAGGAATCTTCCCTTATGAATGGGATTAATGACCTTATAAAAGAAGTGTGAAAGAGCTTTCTGTGCCTTTTGCCCTTCCATATCCTCCACGTGAGTATACGACAACACGACACCATCTTGAAGCAGAGAGACACGCCCTCCCCAGACACTGAACTCGCTGGTGTCTTGACCTTGGACTTCCTAGCCTTCAAAACTGTGAGAAATAAGTTTCTATTAATCATAACTTACCCAGTCTCAAGTATTTTGCCATAGGAGCACAAACAGACAAAGACAATTACAACATTATTTTCTAAAATAGTTTAAAATTTTTCTTTTCTAAGGAGTTCTCAAAAAATGAATAAAAATAGGCAGCAAAACAAAAGTGGGATTTTTAAAATACTGAATCTCTTCATTCTATATTCACATTGTACCCCTGGCTGACAGATGAGGTGAACTCTGTGGCTAAGATGAGACCCTGGAAAGAAAATTAAGTGGTCATAACAGGGAAAGGTGTTTGACCACATCCTCCTACATTGTTAATTACTAAAAGATGTGTTTATTACCATAAAGTTTTCTTCCTGCAGTGAGGCAGAAACCTGTTTCAGGGAAACATTGCCCGGCAGGCTCCAGTGGACAGCCTCATGCCACCTAATTGGTAGATTCCCATCTTGGGGTCCTGCCAGCCATGCCCACTGGATAGGTGACCAACCTTACAAACATTCCTCCTGATAAGCAGCTACAGACCCTGAACTAGTTACAGCCAGCTTACAGAGACTGCACACAAAATATATTTGTGCCCTACAGCTCACCCTTTGACATAAAAAGCCGAAGTCTATCTAATTTTAATGTTAAAACCCTGTCAAAAAGTGAACATGGCATGTATGTTAGATAGATGTTAACTCACTGCACATGCACTTAACTTTTTTTTATAGATATTCACAGACATTGCCAAGCCTAATGCATGGCTATGTATGGAGACAGACCATTGAAGGCTTAAATGCCCATGTATTTTTCTTTTCTACAAAGCATGTGTTTTTGATTTCCTCGGAAACTTCATTTCCTCAATCTACAAATTGTCACTCAGAAAATAAAGTTTTCTCATTTTTCCTTCCTCCACAGATCTCATGGGCATTTGTTAACACCTGATTACATCTGACAGAAACGTGCTAAAACAGATCAATTTGTATCTATTTGAAAAAGTTCTCACTAATTAAGATTGCTGTATATTCATGAAATATTAGATAAACACTACAACTCACACTTTTATTCTCTCTGGTGATAATATGATATTTATGAAAATAGAATTAAATTTAGTTATCTTGAAAATATATTTTTTTGTTTTTAAATGATTGAAAAAAAAGTTTATCAATTTTGTTTTCAACAGAATGAGTTTGATAGGTCCTACATTTTTTTTGATACTTATTTTTACCCTGTTAGGAAATGTCAGTAAATGAATAAAAGCTGTGCCCTCTTGATAAGAGAAAAAAAAAAAAATCGAATTGGTCCCTTCTCAACACGTTCAATTTATTTTGAAATTGTCTATTAGCATTAATACTTGCAAGATTTGTGTCAGCTGTAACTAAGCTATCTCATCATTATTGGAATGGCACAGGAGATTAACATTGCATTTGTTTTTAAGGCCACTTTCTTGTACAAGAGACATATGGATCGTTTTCTTATGCAGTTTCTTATAGCTTCTTCTATGTAGCTTCAGAAAGAATGATACCGTAAATATTTCCCATAGAGAGGTAACAGACAGAGGAAAGAAACAATCCACAACAGAGAAATATATAGTAAAAGCCATTGTGCAAACTCCTTCAGTGAGCACCTCCTCTGTCTCGAGACAACTGTAGTCACTGGGAATATAGTGGTAACCAAGACTGATACTGTATTGGCCATTATCAAACTTCAAACTGGTTGGATATAGAGGAGAGAACACTGAATTCTGAATTCAAAACGGAGTACAATCAAAAGCTCAAATTAGCAAGCCCCCAAGAGAAATGGCAAACAAATGAACTTGACCGAAGTGGAAAATATCATTTGGAGGCTGTGAAGTAAGATTCTGGAGTGGTGAAGAGGAAGGCAAAAGGAGTGGCTAAGATACTGAAATGAATGTGTTTTTGTTGTTGTTGTTGTTTCTTTTTTGAGACAGAGTCTCGCTCTGTCACCCAGGCAGAGTGCAGTAGCGCGATCTTAGCTCACTGCAACCTCCGCCCCCAGATTCAAGTGATTCTCCTGGCTCAGCCTCCCGAGCAGCTGGGACTATAGTCACATGCCACTATGCCCAGCTAATTTTTGTATTTTTAGTAGGGATGGGGTTTCACCATGTTGGCCAGGATGGTCTCGATCTCCTGACCTTGTGATCCACCCACCTCAGCCTCCGAAAGTGCTGGGATCACAGGCGTGAGCCACTGCATGTGGCCTGAAATTAGTATTTTTAAATTAAATGAAAAATTGAATTTTAGATACAAGCTAGCGTGTTGTCTGAGTGAAACTATAAACATATGTAGCTGCTCAATGAGCTTATTCAAACCATACATGCATGTATGAAACTTCATTTAACCTAATTAGGTTGTGTTAGACTTTAAAATCATTTTTTTTTAGTTTTGTTTTTGGACGTTTTGAATGTAGCATTTCATTCCATGTACATTTCAAGCAGGTATCATGCTTTTTCTTTTGGTAAATTTGATTTTGAAGGAGGAATTCTGAAAGATGTAATTTATCATTTAATCAAGAAAGATCAATTCTAAAAACATAAAAGAATTGTAGAAAAGTAATACTTATTCATTTGTTTAATACTTTTTCTTTGAGTATCTATGTGCCAGGCACTACTTCTAGGTCTCAGTAGTAAGATGGGAACCAAAAAGAAAATTTCTCTACTTTGCATTAAAGTGAGAGAGACAGATAAGAAGAGAAAAAATTATTATATAATACAATGACAGGTGGATATGTGTGCCATGAGAAAAAGTGGAACAGGTATAGGAAGGGGTGAAGGGGGTGGGAGGTGGCATGGATATTTTAGATAGTAGGGTAGGGATGTCTGAGGAGGTGACATTTGAACAAGGACCTGAAGGAAATTAGGAATGAGCCGTATGAGAATCTTGTTGTGGGCGGGAAAGAGAGAGCTTCCAGGCAGAGGGAACAGTGAATGTAAATGCCCCAAGGTGGGAACCTGATATGTTTGAGAAATATTAAAGAAAACATTGGGCCTGTGAGCAAACAGAAGTGGAATGAGAAGACAGAGTAGTAATCATGTAGGACAAATTAGTAAAGCCTTTGAATTTTATTCTAAATACAGTGAAAACCAGCTGGAGGTTTTGAGCAGAAGAATAACAAGATCTGACATATGTTTTAAAAGGATCTCACTTTTGTGTTGGGAAAAACTGAAGGGCATGATGATAGAAACTGGAGAAGTTGTTAAAGGGCCATTAGGAATAATCTAAGTAAGAGATTTGCCTTGGATGAATGAGGGTAAAGAAGGTCGTCAAAAGTGATTAAATTTGGAATGTGTTTTGGAAAAGCACTGACAGAATCTGCTAATGGAAATAGAGCATAAAGTCAGAAAATAAACAGAGTTTATGATGACACCAAAGTGTGGCATCTAGGCAACTGGGTAAGTGGTCATGTCATTTACTAAACTGGGGACAATTCAGAGAGGAATAGTCAGGTGCATACAGTGGTAGGTGGCTTTCTTCTGTATGCACCTGTAGTTTCAGCTACTTAGGAGTCTGAGGCAGGAGGATAGCTTGAGCCCACTAGTTCCAGTCCAGTTGGGACAACATAGCAAGACTCTGTCTCAAACAAAAACGAATAAAAAGCCAAAAAGAGAGAGAGAGATTTGGTGGGGAATGGAGAACATGAGAGAGAATCTAAGAAAATGTTAGAGATGCTCTTATTCAGTACAAAAATAGAAAGTAAAAGCAAGAAAGCAAGAGGTTAAGTGAAATGTAAAGACAAAAGTCTCAAATGATACTTTAAATGTAGCAATTGTGTTTGAAATTAAAGCTTGTTTAAAGTGCAATTACCTGACTTTATAATTGAATAGTTCTGTTGGCACAGACTAGGAAATATCCTCACATCACTGGCAGACTTTACATTGAATAGTCATTATATTATCGTGATATTATGCTTCCCTGGAGAATTGCTTTGATGGTATACTAATATGTCAGTCACTTGAAGCCCACAGACAGGTAAAGCACAGTAGGTCTGCATATTCCTGTCTTACTGTCGACCCTGAAAAAGAAGGTGCCACAATCTAACGTCTTGATCACACGGAAAGTGATGGCAGTCCTAGAAGATAATGATCTTCCATGGTGTGGACAAAGGGCCAGCATGCTGTTAGATGCTACTAATGTGCCTTTCCAGAGCAATTTATTACTCAGAAGTTTTAAATTTTTAAAGAAAAAAAAAAAAGCCTTTCAGGGCACAATTTTCTTTAGTGAATACTTATGACAGAGCATTTCCTCTTCATTCTGGGTCACAAAGCTGCCTATCTATTAGGGATGGTTAAAGTCAGCTTTGACAAATTGGAAGCCTATTTAAAATTCTCCAGCTCAGAGCCATTATCTCTCCATGGCTTTTAGTATTTCTCATTTTCTATTTTCAATCTAATGGGAAAATGGGCAGAAAGGGTATCCCTTCTCATATAATATATGGCTTTGATTGCTGGGGTTTGGTTGCATAACAGTTTGTAAGTCACAGGTATTGATTATATTAACATCAAACAGCAGTTTTTATAGCTATAAAATAGCACCAGAGTTGGTCCTAAAAGAAAATATGGTAAAATCATTCTTTACACGTCAGCCCCTGACCCAGTTCCCAATATTACAGCTTATCAGAGCTTGCTTTCCAGCATCTCTCCCACCATTTTAATAGAAATAACTTCATTAAGTATAGGGTTTGATATTTTATCAATATACTATAGGAAGAAACAATAGCTGTAGGAATAAGAGATCGTACCCTTACACCTGAAAAGAAAACAAAAAAGGAGTGTCCAAAATTCTGGGGAGGAGTAGGGCTAAAACCAAACCGACTTGCCTTCCATTCATGTCTAGGATTAGCTCAGAATATGATAAGATGCATGGCGGTACAATTGGACAAACTCTACAGAACTGGCGGGCAAACCACTATGCCACTGAAGAACACAAAATCAAATTCTGAAGCACTGCAAGCTTAGGCAAATCCTATGCTTTGTGAGTTATACCCATTCTACAAAGTTGTTGTCTAAGCTTTTCCTATTAATATTTATTCTAAATCATTCCCCTTATCAGCAAGCTGAGTTTCATCCTCAAGTACATTTAAACCTAGCTGACCTTACTAGGATATTTTGCATTTGCCACACAATAAAACATTTTGAAATGCAAGTTATCTCAGATGCCACTAAGTAAATCCACCCTGCAGTGCAGACAATACGTCTTCAAATCATTGTATTATCCCCTTTCCTCAGACTAGTCCCCTGGCCATTTCTAGCAGGCCCCTCTGCCACACGGGGCTCCTTTTATAAGTGACTGGTTTGTGCTTCTTTTAGTACTGATGCTATTTTATTGTCTTAGTCCTCTTCACATTGAGTGTGACACCTAAAATTGCCTAGAACTAAGTAGGAGTTAAATAAATGTTAGTTACATTAACAAATTAATTGTAATGATACCATATCTAGCAAGACATTATTTCTGCCTTTGAAAAGTTTCGCTTTAATTAGCAAGGTATTAGAAGGATTGCTAAGGAGATGATGGTTAAATATCTGAGCAGAATTTAAGAAAAGGGGGCATAGGCCCTGCTGGCCATGAACTCCTGCCTCCTGGAAATCCCTACAAATCCTTGCAATAGAAAGAGCCGTTGATTAAACCTTTAAGATCTGAATCTACATACTATCTAATATTTGAGAAAACCTGCTTTATTAGCTCCAAATATAGCCAAAAATGCAAAGCAGCTATTATTATCATTATTGCTACTGGATCATTTTATGTGTATGGACTATGTACTCTCCTTTGTGGTGTTCATGGAACTTTATAAATAATTTGAAATCTTCAGGTAAAAGACATTATTTTAAATAAAGCAATTTAAGCATAATATATTGAGTTTTCTCCTTCCTTATCCTAGAGCAGACCTTTGCTTTGTATTCACAATATTGTTCTGTCTATTTGGAGAAAATTTATCTTAAACAACCTAGAGGAAAGCAAAGAGACTCATTTTAAAAAAGGCAGCCAAAGGAGTTATTATTTTCTCTTTTAGGAGTTATTATTTTCTCTTTTTAAAATAAGATGATGAGAAATCAGAACAAAGAGGTTAAGTAATGAAAAGAAAAGGAATTCTGGAAGTCAGTGGTGTGGCCCAGTTAGAGTGAGGTAATTTTCAGTTATGTAATAAAGTGGCTTAAAAAAAATAAGAAAGACTGCAGAAGAGGCGTGGGCACTGAGACGGTCCTAGGAGAAGATCAAACTCTACTGCTGCCTCCTTCAGGAAGCTCACTAACACCTTCTTCTCTGGCCTGCTGTCCCACAGTGCTTGACACTCAAACATATACAGCCTTGCTTTCTTAAAGGAAAAGTCCCTTGGCAGGCATATTTGTCTTCATGGAAACTTCGACGCATACTTCTTAGAATCCTTCAAACAGTCTAGAACAATGCCAAGAAAATATTTGGTGAGTGCGTTGGATCTGGTGAATTAGGTCATATATGGTGAAATATTTAAAGATATCAGGACTTCGAGGGAGAAAAGAGGTGATGGAGCCTTCGTTAAAACTTTTCAGATAGGAAATAAAGGGATCTCATCAAGTACAACAACCTTTGAGCGAGAGGTCTTTAACATTCTCTCAGTTTGATGAAACTGAAGACAGGCTTCTTTCTGATTCTAGGCCCCTGACCTCCCTTTTCTTAGAGCATTTACCTCAGAAATCTTACCAATTCTTTCTCTGCCCCTTTGAGTTGTAAATTTGTTTAAAAGCTTCTAAACAAATTTTACAACCCAAGAAAGTTTCTCTCAAAAACCTGCGCACCATCTTTTTGAAATGTAATCATCAAAGAAGACAGCACTCCCATCTCCCAGCCGGTCTAGGAGAGTAGGTTGCTAACTTTGGTAGATGTCTTGCTCCAAGATGCAAAACTACCTCCTGTGGGTAAGGCCAACTAGAAAATACAGGTGGCCTAAGATCCACCACCACCACCACCATGGTTCTTAAAATCTCTCTGGCCCTTCATTTCAGCATAGCTGCATACTCAGTCTTGGTGTGCTCACTCCCCTGTGGCTGGCAATAGTTGTCAGAATAAAGTCAACTTCTTTTTGCCCTTTCTGTCTAATGTGATTTATTTATTTAACACATTGCTGCTCCTACACAAAGAAAAGAAAAAGGGATTTACACATAGAATCCTGCTGTGTCTGATCCTTCCTTGGCAGGTGCCTTTGTAGGTTCTGCCACTTGCTTCAGCTCTACCAGGGAATGGGGCACAAGACCCCTTCATTCGGGCAGTCATCAAACTCTACCCTCTCCCAGACTGAGATACCATCTTGCTCTTTCTTTTCTTCTTCCTTTTTCTCCTCCTTTCTTCCTTTTCCTCCTCCTTCTTTTTCTTCCCCTATCTCTCTCTTACCAGCTCCCTTTCTTAAGTGACAATTTTTCTCTTCGCTCCCTAAAAGATACTTAGGACCTAAATATTTTGAATGAGCTGAGCCTTTCAGAAGTGATAGAATAAAGTCTCTTTCATTCTAATATGAACAACATTGTTCTTCCTCCTTTCCCAAAAGAGCCCATGAGGCATGGAAAGTGAATGATCAGGCTACATTCTTCAAAGGGAGAAAGGTGGAAACACAATAGGAGACACAGAAAATACAACTTCAAAAACCTGATATCTCAACCAAATATACTGCTAAAATAGCATGGTCAAATTATTCACCCCAGAGAGAAATGAGATTTTGGCCTCCATTATTTTCCTACGAATAATTCAAATGGAACTCTCCTGGAACGTGAGACAAAGTGGTAGGCAGCCTGTAGACCAGCAGCACTGGCATCACCTGGGAGCTTTCAGGATGCAGAATCTCAAGTGCCATCTAGACCTACCAGAGCTGATGTGCGGTGTAATAAGGATCCCAGGTGATTCCAATGCTCACTAAAGTTTGAGAAGCCTTGACTTAGAGCAAGCTCTGGAGCCAAACTAGTAATAATGGCAATTCAGCACTGTGTTTGTTACAGGAAAGGGGTCCCGATCCAGACCCCAAGAGAGGGCTCTTGGATCTTGCACAAGAAAGAATCCAGAGCAAATCTGCAGTACAAAGTTCTGAAAGCAAGTTTATTAAGAAAGTAAAGGAATAAAAGAATGGCTACTCCATAGACAGAGCAGCCCCGAGGACTGCTGGTTGCCCATTTTTATGGTTATTTCTTGACAATATGCTAAACAAGAGGTGCATGGTGCATGCCTCCTCTTTTTAGACCTGATAGGGTAACTTCCTGACATTGCCATGGCATTTGTAAACTGTCATGGCGTTGGTGGGAGTGTAGCAGTGAGGATGACCAGAGGTCAGTCTCTTCACCATTTTGGTTTTGGTGGATTTTGGCCGGCTCCTTTAGTGCAAACTGTTTTATCAGCATGGTCTTCATGACCTGTATTTTGTGATGACCTCCTATCTTATCCTGTGACTTAGAATGCCTTAACCATCTGTGAATGCAGCCCAGTCGGTTTCAGCCTCATTTTACCCAGCTCCTATTTAAGGTGGAGTTGCGCTTGTTCACACACCTCTGACATGTTCACTATAGCTAAGAAATGTATGTTATCACCAACTATGTGTGTGTGTGTGTGTGTGTGTGTGTGTGTGTGAGGAAACAAGGCAATGAGCAGTAAAGTAACGTCTCCAAAATCACAGATCTAATATACTGAATCAGGAAGTTAAATAAAACAAGTTGAAACCCTAACTCTGCTGCTTACTGCTAGCTGACCTTAGCAAGTTACCTACGCTTTCTTAGTCTGCTTTCTCCTATGAAAAATGGATGTCATAGATACATCCCATCGTTGTCATATTGATTGAATTATACAAAGAAGCATATGCACAAATATTATTTATATTTACAATGTTTCCAATTGTCTCTGAAAAAAATAGTCATCCTATTTAGAAATATATTTAATCATCACTATGGTAGATAAGAGTCGTGAGATGTGAGTGACAGTAACTCCAACAGGAGGTTTATGAAACAGTATTAAGGAGAGTTTCCTTAATCTTCAGATCTTTGGCTGTGGTAATACATGATATATTCCAGGGACAGAGACTAGAGAAAAAATTGACAGATCGGAGACATCAGAAAGGAAAGGAAAGAAGTCAGGGGAGAAAGTGCTTAAAGGAGCATTTTTAATTGTCAGTTAGCAAATGTTTTTAATTTAATATTTGTATTTATTAAACCCTCAAGTGCTTTAGGTTAGTACAATTTATCATTTTATCATGATTTTCACTTTAGGCTTTCCTTTTATTTTGTTTTTTGCTTCCTTTCTTTTCTTTCTTCTTTTTCAGCCAGAGCTTTACTCCACAGGGTAGAAGATGAGAGAAATAAAAAGGTAGAACCTGTTGAGAAGTTGTGAGGTTAAAATTATGTTCCTAGAATTCTGACACTATACTAGGCTTGCCAAGCCGTGAGGCAAACTGAGAAGTCTCCTGCAGTGTTTTCAAAGGAACCAGATACAAAAACAATCTAAAAACAAGCAGTATGAGATGTGAGAGACAACATGCTGCTGCAAAGATGCTCCTTCCCTTTAACCTCAACACACATACCCTATATGAGGGCCCACAGTCAGCCCTCCACATAGACACACACACACACGTGCATGCACACATGCGTGCCCTGTCTTATATACCCTTCTTATCTGTCTGTTACTAATAGATTGCTTTGCTGGCCACTGGATTAGAGGTTCTGAAATTATACTATATGGAATACATATGGAAAAAAAACAAAGTTGATTTAAATTTCCTCTGAAATATATTTTTGTTTTGAAATCTATCACCAAGCACATGTGACACAGGCATCCTACAGAGCAGGCTGGCAAGATTGCTGGGGTTCTCAATACCATTTGAATCACCAATTTCCTAATTATCACCTACTTACTACTTCTTAGAATGAACCTATTAGTGTATTTTACAATAGTAATAGATATTTTATTAGCTAATATGTTTTAGAATTGCTTTTTATATAAAAGCCATGCACTATCTATGTCATCCCATTGATCTTACCTCAATGTGCTCCTTACACTTATCTCAAATGGCTAATAACTTGCTAATATAACTTTACAAGTATATTTTGTACCTTTCTCTCCACCAGTTGTGGACATATCAGCTCATTAAACACTGTGAAAGAACACAGGCTAAAGCCCTTTCTTTTAACAAGCCAGTGGTGTGAAACCAAAGTCTAAGCCCTTGTTCTGTAATGATCTTGATGCACTCCCTCCACAATACCATGAGGTAGGATGTAGGGAGAAAACATCTCAGAGAGCTGCTTCCACAAAGGATAATTCATATTTTGGTGGTATTTCTAAAGTTTCCTTTTAGATGTTGCTTTAATCTTCCCATTCCTCTCTTGGGTCATTTCAAAGCCTTGTGGGTATTGTTGGCTGGCTAAATGAGAAGCATTACAAGGTCAACTGTTGAACCATGAAACTTGTGTCAAGGCACAGCTCCACATTAACATAACTTGTTCTAGCCCATATCTACTCCTAACAACACATAAAATAACAAATTGCTGTCACTTGGCAAAATAGCATCAAGGATGGTGTGACTGCAGAAATCCTCATAGAACAATGATTGCTAACACAGTTATTAACTATAAAACAGGATTTTTCTAATCCTAGTGGTCCCTGTGAGTGCATTCGATTATTTGGGGTGGAGGGGTTAGTTGGGATGAAAGGTGTTTGCATTAGTCTCAACCATTTAATAAACTGTTTACAGACAGGAAATAAATATGCCTGAAATTGTTTATATACTCAATAAGAAAATAGAGTCAGTTAACAGGAGAACCAAAAAGAATTTAGTAGACTCTCTTACTGAATTTACCATGTATTTATGTAAAACAGATATTGCATACCTGCCAGAACACAGAGCTTAATTTGAATGCCATTATTCCAGTCAAATTAACACAAGATGACAAAATTGTTCAGTAATTAAATTATTTTATTATACCCACTGCTTATGCTCTCAGATAAAATCAGTCAGATTTTACAAACAGTAGTTTTCATGGATGACTTTTTAGTAAATTCCTGTTTCAGAGAAAACCCCCACTGACTTAATTCACTTACAGATATTTTCATAACCTCTCTCACATGAACATAAATGTTCATGAGCTACATTTGAGAAGTTAACAAGCCTAAGATAACAGCTCAGCCAAGCTATGGAACTCAATTCCTGCCCCACTTTGAGAGAAAACATGCGATGTTAGCAAATAATGAAATGCAATACATCAAACTGTCTGCCTAAGAACTCAACTTGTTCAGAATAAATTAACTTAAGCTGCCAATAAAGAGAGTTGAAATGTAAATGAACCAATATGGCTACATGACCAATTCCATCTAGTTTTCACCATAGAGTTAGTTTTAAGTGATTGGAACACGGAGATAGTGGCTTTCACCACAATGCTCCTATAATGCTTTGTCCACACTGCTTTGCCAGTCTTTTCTTCAATGTATTGTAGTTACTTCTTTTTATTTATTTATTTTTTTAATTTTTTTTTTTTTTTTGAGACGGAGTCTCGCTCTGTCGCCCGGGCTGGAGTGCAGTGGCCAGATCTCAGCTCACTGCAAGCTCCGCCTCCCGGGTTTACACCATTCTCCTGCCTCAGCCTCCCGAGTAGCTGGGACTACAGGCGCCCGCCACCTCGCCTGGCTAGTTTTTTGTATTTTTTAGTAGAGACGGGGTTTCACCATGTTAGCCAGGAAGGTCTCGATCTCCTGACCTCGTGATCCGCCCATCTCGGCCTCCCAAAGTGCTGGGATTACAGGCTTGAGCCACTGCGCCCGGCCTGTAGTTATTTCTTTGGATGAATTTTTTCACCTACTGATTCTGAGTTCCTTGTAGGTAAGGATCATACTTATTGTTTTAATAAATGCTATTTTAATAAATAAGTGAAAGAATAAGTGAATTAATTAGAGTCATGTGTGGCTTCATGACAGGAAGACATTTTGAGAAATGCACCATTACGTGATTTCATCATTGTGTAAATATTACACAGTTCATTTACAGAAACCTAGATGACATGATATACTATACATCTAGGCTATACGGTAGAGCCTATTTCTCTTAGGCTGCAAACCTGTACACAATGATATTGTGCAACTGAGCCTTTATTATAAAGATCATACAATGTTGGTTTAACTTATTTTCCTTTTCTCTTGTCTTTTCCTGCCTCCATACATGTTTACTTGTCATTTTGGTAGAGAATAGTCCCTAGTAATTGACTAATTTGTTCTCCTCATCCCCAGGGTCTGGCCGCAAGATTAATGAACTTGTTTTTCTTTTAAAGAACAATGATTCTTAGGTCATACAGAACTTCCTGATGGCCCCTAAAGTTTGATTAGGCTGAGGGACTAAAATAGCTTTGATCATTGGGTGAACCCACCTCCCACATACCTACTTTCAGACCTCTGGGCCCAAGCCTGCACGTATACATCCAGATGGCCTGAAATAACTGAAGAATGACAAAAGAAGTGAAAATGGCTGGTTTCTGTCTTAACTGATGACATTACTTTGTAAAATTCCTTCTCCTGGCTCATCCTGGCTCAAAAGCTCCCCCACTGAGCACCTTGTGACCCCCACCCCTACCAGCCAGAGAATAACTCCCTTTGACCGTAATTTTCCACTATCTATAAATCCTATAAAACCCAAATCCTATAAAATGGCCCCACCCCTATTTTCCTTCACTGACTCTCTTTTCCGACTCAGCCTGCCTGCACCCAGGTGATTAAAAAGCTTTATTGTTCACATAAAGCCTGTTTGGTGGTCTCCACACAGACACGTGTGACATTTGGTGCCATGACTTGGACTGGGGTACCTCCCTTGGGAGATCAATCCCCTGTCCTCCTGTTTTTTGCTCCGTGAGAAAGATCCACCTACGACCTCGGGTCCTCAGACCAAGCAGCCCAAGGAACATCTAACCAATTTTAAATAGGGTAAGTGACCTCTTTTTACTCTCTTCTCCAACCTCTTTCACTATCCCTCAACCACTTTCTCCTTTCAATCTTGGTGCCATCCTTCAATCTCTCCCTTCTCTTAATTTAAATTCCTTTCCTTTTCTGCTAGAGACAGAAGAGATGCATTTTATCCGTGAACCCAAAACTCTAGCACCAGTCACAGACTTGGGAGGACAGTCTTCCATTGGTGTTTAATCACTGCAGGGACGCCTGCTTGATTATTCACCCACCTTTTAGAGGTGTCTGATCACCACAGGGACAACTGCCTTGATCCTTTACCCTTAGCGGCAAGCACCACTTTTCTGGGGGGCAAGAATACCCCACCCCTTCTCTCCATGTCTCTACCTCTTTTGCACTTTCCTGGAAGGCAAGCACCTCTCACCGCTTCTCCACTTTCCTGGTGGGCAAGCACCCCCACCCCCACCCCTTGTCTCCAGGTCTCTGCCCTCACTTTTCTCTGGGCTTGCCTCCTTCACTATGGGCAGCCTTCCACCCTCCATTCCTCCCTCTTCTCCCTTATTCTGTGGTCTCAAAAACTTAAAACCTCTTCAACTCACACCTGACCTAAAACCTAAATGCCTTATTTTCTTCTGCAACACCACTTGGCCCCAATACAAACTTGATAATGACTCTAAATGGCCAGAAAATGGCACTTTCAATTTCTCCCTCCTACAAGACCTAGATAATTTTTGTCGAAAAACGGGCAAATGGTCTGAGGTGCCTTACACCTAGGCATTTTTCACACTTCATTCCCTCCCTAGTCTCTGTTCCCAATGTGATTCCTCCCAAATCCTCCTTCTTTCTCTCCCGCCTGTCCCCTCTGTCCCAACCCCAAGCATCACTGAGTCTTTCCAATCTCCCTTTTCTACAGACCCATCTGACCTCTCCCCTCCTCCCTAGGCTGCTCCTCGCCAGGCTGAGCCAGGTCCCAACTCTTCCTCAGCCTCCGCTCCTCCACCCTATAATCCTTCTATCACCTCCTTTCCTCACACCTGGTCTGGCTTACGGTTTAGTTGCGTGACTAGCTCTCCTCCACCTGCCCAACAATTACCTCTTAGAAAGGTGACTGGAGCTGAAGGCATAGTCAGGGTACATATGCCTCTTTCTCTATCAGATCTCTCTCAGATCAGTGAGTGTTTAGGCTCTTTCTCATCGGACCCCACTAAATATATACAGGAATTCCAACATCTAACTCTGTCCTACAATTTAACCTGGAGTGACTTAAATGTCATCCTAACTTCTACCCTCTCCCCAGAGGAACGCAAAAGATTTTTCTCTAGCCTAATCTCATGCTGACAACTCTGGCTCCATGAGCCAGACCTCCAGGAAGGCATTAGAGCAGCTCCCCGAGAGGATCCCCAATGGAACTATCAGGAAAATTCCCCAGGTATAGCTAGGTGAGATTACATGATTTCCTGCCTAATTGAAGGGGTTAAGAAGGCAGCTTACAGAGCTGTTAATTATGACAAGCTTAAAGAAACTACCCAAGGTAAAGATGAAAACCCAGCCCAGTTCATGGCTCATTTGGCAGCAACCCTGAGACACTTTAAAGCCCTAGACCCTGAAGGGTCAGAAGGCTGTCTCATTCTAAATACGCACTTTATCAGCCAGTCAGTTCCTGACATTAGAAAAAAATTTCAAAAAGTAGAATACGGCCCTCAAACCCCACAAAAGGAATTCAAGGTGTACAATAATAGAGAGGAGGCAGTCAGACGGCAACACATTTCTGAGTTACCATTACTTGCCTCTGCTGTGAGATGAAACTCAACTGCACCTCCAACACACAAGAACTTCAAAATGCCTAAGCTACACACACCTAAGCTGCAGCAGTCAAGCATTCCTACAAGACTTCCTTCATCAGGATCTTGCTTCAAGTGCCAGAAATCTGGCCACTGTGCCAAGGAATGCCCATGGCCCAGGATTCCTCCCAAGCCATGTCCCATCTGTGCAGGGACCCACTGGAAATCAGACTGCCCAGCTTGCCCAGCAGCCACTCCTAGAGCCCCTAAAGCTCTAGCCCAAAGCTCTCTCACTGACTCCCCAGATCTGCTCAGCTGAACGGCTGAGGACTGATGCTGCCTGATCGCCTCGGAAGACCCCTGGGCCATCACGGACTCTGAGCTTCGGGTAACTCTCACAGTGCAGGGTAAGTCCATCCCCTGCTTAATTGATACGGGGGCTACCCACTCCATATTACCTTCTTTTCAAGGGCCTGTTTCCCTTGCCCCCATAACTGTTATGGGCATTGATGGCCAAGCTTCAAAACCCCTTAAAACTCCCCCACTCTGGTGCTAACTTAGACAACACTCTTTTATGCACTCTTTTTTAGTTATCCCCACCTGCCCTGTTCCCTTATTAGGCTGAGACATTTTAACCAAATTATCTGCTTCCCTGACTATTCCTGGACTACAGCCACATCTCATTGCCACCCTTCTTCCCAAACCAAAGCCTCTTTTGTGTCTTCCTCTCATATCCCACCACCTTAACCCACAAGTATGGGACACCTCCACTCCCTCCCTGGCAACTGATCACCTGCCCATTACTATCCCATTAAAACCTAATCACCCTTACCCCACTCAATGCCAATATCCCATCCCACAGCATGCTTTAAAAGGATTAAAGCCTGTTATCACTCGCCTGCTACAGCATGGACTTCTAAAACCTATAAACTCTCCTTAAAATTCCCCCTTTTTACCTATCCAAAAACTGGACAAGTCTTACAGGTTACTTCAGGATCTGCACCTTATCAACCAAATTGTTCTGCCTCACCACCCTGTAGTGCCCAACCTGTACACTCTTGTCCTCAATACCTTCCTCCACAACTCACTATTCCATTCTTGATCTTAAAGATGCATTTTTCACTATTCCCCTGCAACACTCATCTCAGCCTCTCTTTGCTTTTACCTGAATTGACCCTGACACCCATCAGTCCCAGTCACTTACCTGGGCCATGCTGCCGCAAGGCTTCAATGACAGCCCTCATTACTTCAACCAAGCTCTTTCTCATTATTTACTTTCTTTCCACCCCTCCACTTCTCACCTTATTCAATATATTGATGACCTTCTACTTTGTAGCCCCTCCTTTGAATCTTCCCAACAAGACACCCTCCTGCTCCTTCAATATTTATTCTCCAAAGGATATCGGGTATCCCTCTCCAAAGCTCAAATTTCTTCTCCATCCATTACCTACCTCAGCATAATTCCTGATAAAAACACACGTGCTCTCCCTGCCAATCATGTCCAACTGATCTCTCAAACTCCAACACCTTCTACGAAATAACTCGTTTCCTTCCTAGGCATGTATGGTTGTTTACTTTCACCTTTGGATACCTGGTTTTGCCATACTAACAAAAATCATTATATAAACTCACAAAAGGAAACCCAGTTGACCCCATAGACCCTAAATCCTTTCCCCACTCCTCTTTCCATTCCTAGAAGACAGTTTTAGAGACTGCTCCCACACTAGCTCTCCCTGACTCATTTCAACCCTTTTCATTACACACAACTAAAGTGCAGGGCTGTGCAGTTGGAATTCTTACACAAGGACCAGGACTATGCCCTGTAGCCTTTCTGTCCAAACGACTTGACCTTACTGTTTTAGGCTGGCCATCATGTCTCCGTGCAGTGGCTGGCACCGTCCTAACACTTTTAGAAGCCCTCAAAATCACAAACTATACTCAAATTACTCTCTACAGCTCTCATAACTTCCAAAATCTATTTTCTTCCTCACACCTGATGCATATACTTTCTGTTCCCTGGCTTCTTCAGCTATACTCACTCTTTGTTGAGTCTCCCACAATTACCATTGTTCCTGGCCTAGACTTCAATCTGGCCTCCCACATTATTCTGGATACCACACCTGACCCCCAAGACTGTATCTCTCTGATCCACCTGACATTCACCGCATTTCCCCATATTTCTTTCTTTTCTGTTCCTCACCCTGATCACATTTCATTTATTGATGGCAGCTCCACCAGGTCTAATCACTACTCACCAGCAAAGGCAGGCTTTGCTATAGTATCTTCCACATCTATCATTTCGGCTACCACTCTGCCCCCCTCCACTACCTCTCAGCAAGCCAAACTCATTGCCTTAACTCAGGCTCTCACTCTTGCAAAGGGACTATGCATCAATATTTATACTGACTCTAAATACGCCTCCCATATCCTGCACCACCATGCTGTTATATGGGCAGAAAGCAGTTTCCTCACTATGCAAGGGTCATCCATCATTAATGCCTTTTTAATAAAAACACTTCTCAAGGCCACTTTACTTCCAAAGGAAGCTGGAGTCATTCACTGCAAGGGCCACCAAAAGGCATCAGATCCCATTGCTCTAGACAATGCTTATGCTGATAAGGTAGCTAAAGAAGCAGCTAGCATTCCAACTTCTGTCCCTCAAGGCCAGTTTTTCTCCTTCTCCTCGGTCACTCCCACCTACTCACCTCTGAAACTTCCACCTATCAATCTCTTGCCACACAAGGCAAATGGTTCTTAGACCAAGGAAAATATCTTCTTCCAGCCTCAAAGGCCCATTCTATTCTGTCATCATTTCACAACCTCTTCCACGTAGGTTACAAGTTGCTAGCCCGTCTCTTTGAACCTCTCATTTCCTTTCCATCATGAAAATCTATCCTCAAAGAAATCACTTCTCAGTGTTCCATCTGCTATTCTACTATCGCTCAGGGATTGTTCAGGCCCCCTCCCTTCCCTACACATCAAGCTTGGGGATTTGCCCCTGCCCAGGACTGACAAGTTGACTTTACTCATATGCCCTGAGTCAGGAAACTAAAATACCTCTTGGTCTGGGTAGACTTTCACTGGATGGGTAGAGGCCTTTCCCACAGGGTCTGAGAAGGCCGCCATGGTCATTTCTTCCTTTCTGTCAGATATAATTCCTCAGTTTGGCCTTCCCACCTCTATACAGTCTGCAAACGGACTGGCCTTTACTAGTCAAATCAACCAAGCAGTTTCTCAGGCTCTTGGTATTCAGTGAAACCTTCATACTCCTGATCATTCTCAATCTTCAGGAAAGGTAAAACAGACTAATGGTCTTTTAAAAACACATCTCACCAAGCTCGGCCTCCAACTTAAAAAGGACTGGACAATACTTTTACTACTTGCCCTTCTCAGACTTTGGGCCTGTCCTCAGGATGCTACAAGTTACAGCCCATTTGAGCTCCTGTATGGACACTCCTTTTAATTAGGCCCCAGTCTCCTTCCAGACACCAGCCCAACTTGAACTGTACCCCAAAAACTTAGAGCCTAAAAACTCACCAACCAAGCTAGTTATTATGCTGAACACCCTTGGGCACTCTCTATTGGATGTCCTGGGTCCTCCCAATTCTTAGTCCTTTAATACCTGTTTTTCTCCTTCTCTTATTCAGACCCTGTGTCTTCTGTTTAGTTTCTCAATTCATATAAAACTGCATCCAGGCCATCACAAATCATTCTATATGACAAATGCTCCTTTTAACAACCCCACACTATCGCCTCTTACCACAAAATCTTCCTTCAGCTTAATCTCTCCCACTCTAGGTTCCCATGCCGCCCCTAATCCTGCTGAATGCAGTCCTGAGAAACATCACCCACTGTCTCTCCATACCACCCCAAAAAATTTTAACCACCCCAACACTTTACCACTATTTAGTTTTATTTTTCTTATTAATATAAGAAGACAGGAATGTCAGGCCTCTGGGCCCGAGCCTGCACGTATACATCCAGATGGCCTGAAGTAACTGAAGAATGACAAAAAAGTGAAAATGGCCGGTTCCTGCCTTAACTGATGACATTACCTTGTGAAATTCCTCCTCCTGGCTGATCCTGGCTCAAAAGTTCCCCCACTGAGCACCTTGTGACCCCCACCCCTGCCAGCCAGAGAACAACTCCTTTTGACTGTAATTTTCCACTACCTGCCCAAATCCTATAAAACAGCCCCACCCCTATCCCCTATCTCCCTTTGTCAACTCTCTTTTTGGACTCAGCCCACCTGCACCCAGGTGATTAGAAAGCTTTATTGCTCACACAAAGCCTGTTTGGTGGTCTCTTCACATGGACGCGCATGAAACCTACCTTACTTGTAAAAGCCCTCAGTTATGTTCAATGGCAGGTCAGATTTGAAGAACTGTCTCTCCTGCCCTCTCACTTTGACCAAATCAAATAAACAATTCTCTTCTTTTAAGCACTGATTTGTCAGTGTTTGGCTTACTGCACCTCAGGTACACAAAACTAAATGTGAGGGTTCAATAGCCAGTGTATAAAATACTGTAGACTGTAGGCAACTATAACACAATGATAAGTATTTGTGTATCCAAACATATCTAAATGTGGAAAAGGTGTTGTAAACAAAAGATTTAAAAAATGGTACACCTATATAGGGCACTTACCATGAATGGAGCTTTCAGGACTGGAAATTGCTCTGGTGAGTCAGTGAGTGAGTGGTGTGACAATGTGAAGGCCTAGGTCATTATTCTACACTACTGTCGACTTTATAAACACTATACAGTTTGGCTACACCAAATTTAGTTTAAGAAGTTTTTTATTCAATAATTAATTAACCTTAGCTAACTGTAACTTTTATACTTTATAAACTTTAAATTGTTAAGCTTTTTGACTCTTTTGTAATAACACGTAACTTAAAATAGAAACATTGTACAGATGTATAGAAATATTTTTTCTTTATATTCTTATTCTATAAGCTTTTTTCTATTTATAAAAATTTCTATTTTCTTGTTTTTTTCTTACTTTTAAAACTGTTTTATGAAAAAACAAACAATTCCATCAAAAAGTGGACAAAGATATGAACAGACACTTCTCCAAATAAGACATTTATGCAGCCAACAAGCATATGAAAAAAAGCTCATTATCACTGGTCATTAGAAAAATGCAAATCAAAGCCACATTGAAATATCATCTCAAGCTAATTAGAATGACGATCATTAAAACGTCAGAAAACAACAGATGCTGGAGAGAATGTGGAGAAATAAGAACACTTTTACACTGTTGGTGGGAGTGTAAATTAGTTCAACTATTGTGGAAGACAGTGTGGCAATTCCTCAAGGATCTAGAACTAGAAATACTATTTGACCCAGCAATCCAATTACTGGGTATATACCCAAAGGGTTATAAATCATTCTACTATGAAGATTCATGCACATGTATATTTATTGTGGCACTCTTCACAATAGCAAAGGCTTGGAACGAACCCAAATGCCCATCAAAGATAGACTGGATAAAGAAAATGTGGCATATATACACCATAGAATACTATGCAGCCATAAAAAAATGATGAGTTCATGTCCTTTGCAGGGAAGTGGATGAAGCTGGAAACCATCATTCTCAGCAAACTTACACAGGAACAGAAAACCAAACACCGCATGTTCTCACTCATAAGTGGGAGTTGAACAATGAGAACATATGGACACAGGGAGGGCACACAGGGAGGGGAACACAGGGAGGAGAACACCGAGGCCTATGGGGGGTGGGGGGCTAGGGGAGGGATAGCATTAGGAGAAATACCTAATGGAGATAATGGGTTGCTGGGTGCAGTAAACCACCATGGCATGTATATACCTACGTAACAAACCTGCACGTTCTGCACATATACCCCAGAACTTAAAGTGTGTGTGTGTGTGTATATATATATAAACTAAGACAAAAACACTCCTATTAGCCTAGGCTTACACAGGGTCACAATCAAGACATCATTAGGTGGATAAAAATTTTTCAGCTCCATTATGGTCTGGGGGGACCATCACTCTGTATGTGTGTGTGTGCACGCGCGTGCATGCATATGTATGTGTGTGTGCCCAGGCTGGAGTGCAGTGATGCAATATCAGCTTACTGCAACCTCCACCTCACAGGTTCAAGTGATTCTCCTGCCTCAGCCTCCCAAGTAGCTGGGACTACAGGTGCATGCCACCACAGCCAGCTAATTTTTTGTATTTTAATAGAGATGGGGTTTCACCATGTTTGCCCAGGCTGGTCTCGAACTCCTGAGCTCAGGCAATCTGCCCGCCTCAGCCTCCCAAAGTGCTAGGATTATAGACGTGAACAGATCATCCCTCACTGATACTTTATTATGCTGTCAGTGCTTACCTGTAATTGAACACTAAACATTTCCATTTTCTTTTCAAATGACTTGAATTCTTCATTTCTAAATTGTATTATGTGTTTAATATTAATACTATTTTATGTTTGCATATATCTTAAATTTCAAATCTACCAGCTAACTTTATCTTGCTAATTGTTTTTCAAAGACCATTTCTAATGCAACTTCAACCATGAAGCCTTTGTTATTGCCTCGTTTATAATCTCTTCCCCTTTAGAATACCTATAACACTTGAATTGTATTTCTGTTTTAGAGCCTTTCTTGCTCTCTATAATTTACAATTATTTATATCATTATTTTATTTGCCTTACCCACAATAGGCTACAGTTTCTTCCAGGGTAGGAACCACATTTTCATCAGTTGTTGAGTTCACCATGCAGCCATGCACACTGTAGGTGTTTGACTCAGTGCAATCTAACCAAAATTACTGGCAAGAGCATATGGTTCAATACTATAAAAGACAGATCAATAATTTTCAAAAAACAAGTAAGAGAGACTTCTTGCTTATAAAACATTCTGACCTTAAAATTAAAATACATAAAATAGATACTAATTCACCAAAAGTGTGAATGTGGGCTAAAATAGCTTTATATATCTGCATAGAAAAAGAGGTAAAAATTTAAAGAATAAATAAGAAGCATAATCTATGAAAGGCAAATCTTAGATACTATATTGTGGTATAGATTAATGAGCTCTGCTATTTGCTAGTTTGTGTGATCTTGATAAAATTGCATTGCCTTTTGAGGTCTCTGTAAAATAGACATTTTTTTTTTAAATTTTACTTTAACTTCTGGGATACATGTGCAGAAAAATAGACATGATTATGCTTACTTTATTTAATTGTTGTGAGAAGAATAAGATTTCTGAAGCTTCCTCAGACTCTAAGATGATACACAAACACAAGGTGTTTTTCAATATATGGAAGATGCAGGTTCAAGAATGGAAGGGAATGACAAAGGATGGCAAGGGTAGGGTCATATTGAAAGTTCTCAAAGTCACAGTAGGTTTGGATTTGATTAAGTAGAAAGTAGAATGCATGTATATATCTTTAATACATGAAATGACTTTATAAAAGTGGCATTAAGATGTGTAACCAAGAAGTAATCAGCAGGCAGTGGTGATTGAGAGACCAGATCCATGGAGACTGAGCTAGGAGATAGCTACAGGAATTTAGTCAGGAAATGATTGAAGCCTGACTAGGACAATGGTACACAGAATGCAGGACAAGGAAAAGACCCAGAGACATTCTAGTGTAATATTGTCTAAAACTTGATGAACAATTAGGTATACAATGGACAAAGCCTACAGATGAATGAAACCGAGAGACAAAGAAAATGGATAGTGGCACAAGTAATAGATGGAAAAGGAAAAGCAATGTAATCCCTTACGTTGGATATAAAGTTGGAAACAATGGCCAAAACCTGAAATTTGAGATCTAACCAAATTCTAGTACTGGAGTCACACAGATTTTGGATGAACTAGGTACCTTATTATCCAGAAAAATTGATCCAGATCTCAACTTTCTGGATGGAAAAAAAAAAAAAAATCGTTATCTTAAGTGATCCTATTCTCAGGAAGTACACCTGTCACAGACCATATTAGGTCTGCCATTTTTTAATCTTGGAATTCTGTCTTTCTGATATTACAGTCTGTTAAAAAATCTCAATTACATAGATGGGATCAACTTTTTATTTGGAAAATCTAAGTAAATTATTTATTGGATACCTAGCATTATTGTAAAAGTAATGCAATGCAAAATAGACAATCAAGGATTCTGCATGTGTTCACAAAGTGTTTACAGTCTACAGATTAAAATAAAGGCTCATAATTCTTTCCAGATGCTATTAATGAGATTTGTTAACTCCAAAATCGGTTATATCTGTTTCCTGAATTAATTCTGGCCAAAACAGTTGGACTTTTAACAAGGAAGAGATTCACTTTTCTTTGAAGATCCAGTGTTTAGTGTAAGCCTCAGTAACGTGAAAACCTAATAAATTAGAATCTAACCTTACCTCTCTTCCTTGTGCAGTAGCTGGGTTTCTGCTTAAGTTTCTTTGCTTAGCCTTCATGCTCTGAACTTTAGCATTTTGGCTGTAAATTTAGGTTATGTTAGATCGTTTCCCTTGGACATAAGTTTATACATATCCTGGCCTCGGCTGGCAGTAAATTTACTTCAAGTGTATTATGTCAGCTGGATTCCTCTTACTATTATTTATTCATCAGAGTTAGTCATTATGTTCTTCAGCAAATACTTACTGAGCATCTAATACATTCCATGTTGGCCGTCAATTACTTTTATCTGCCTGATTCAAGCCTAGTCCTTCTAACAACTCTACAATGAATTTCTTGCAACATCGTGATAGGAATAAAACCTACAGCCAAGTCTATTATTCACCTGTCAAATCTGGACTACTTCTTGCTTCTAACACAATGCCTCAGCTTCTCATTGGCTCTTGTTGCCAAAAGTATGCATTGTGGCTGGGTCTGTCCAAGTCATTTATGACACCAGGGATATTTACCTAATCAATAGATACAGATATAAGACCCAAATGGGAAACTGTCTAAGGAAATTAAACAAATGTGTAGTACCCTATAACATACACTTTTTGGAGCTTCCTCCATGAACTTGCTGGGATGCAGTCTCACAGCTCCATAGTGTTTCATATGTTCTTCCACCTCCCACTTGGTTTCCAGCCCCGATATTGAATCCTACTCACCTACCCATTCCATCTTCGTTCACATGATAAATGCCGACTTTTTTTCTGTGCTCAAGCTCTGGCCCAATTTGTTGCCTGCCATCTTCCCTTTTGTTTTTGGCAGAGTAAATTATTCCTGCCTCTGTGGAAGCTTGAAAAACCCATGATTATAGAAGGGCTTCTTACCCAAATCTTCCCATTTTGGGTGCTGCAATGTTAAATAAAATTGTCTAGATGGTCCTACCTATCTAAATATCAACCTAAGAGAATACCTGAGCAACTAAAAAGATTGTTTAGCTGTAAACCTTTTGAGGACAGCAAAATACTTAGTTAAGGGTGATAACCCATTCTATGGAATGAGAATTCTTTTATATATAATATTTATAATATATATGTACACATGTATGTAATTGTATATATTATATACATAAAACATAGTATAATTATGTAAAATCATTATTTTTTAAAAGCTCTACATGCAGCCAGGCTATGAGAGTAATCCTGCTAATCCTCATTAAGGAGTGGTGAAAGCCTTTAGTGTAATATGGCTCCAATCCAGCTGGAATACCTGCTTTTTTGTTGTTGCCATCAAAGTAAACACTGGTCTTCTTCTGTGGATCCCACACAGTTCTTACCTTCTGAAACTCTGTTCACAGATGTTCTTTTTTTTTAATCACAGGGTCCTTATCCTCAAAGTTCTCTTTGAAAATTACTGAATTTTAATCATAAATACCTAATCTGGGGCAGAGACAAGTTGCCTATTCACCAAACCCATGTTGTCTTTCTACTTGCTTATATTTCCAGTGGAATGCAAGTAGTAGCCACACCCATAAAAACCTTCTTATCCATGCCCCCCTTCACTTCCTGGAAGAAATATAATCCTAAGGACCACCTTATGATATATGGGCTAAATATGATGGAGTCACAAGGAAAAAGAGCCTAGGTTTCTACATCATTGTTGGAGGAGAGCTACCTGCCCATCTGGAACATTTGCTTGGGCATCATGAGATAGAAAAGTAAACTTGTAGAATAATCCACTGAAATTTGGAGTTATATCAATTTTAACAGTAAGTATGTTCTTAAACTTGACATATACTTTATTTACAATACCAAGAGCAGCTTTATATATAGATATGCATGTAAATGTATACAAAATGCTCCAATTTGGGAAGATTAACATTCATACACATTCATTGATTTCAGAGTTTCTTTGCTAACTTTCTCTGTCATATTCTCTAGGTTTACATCATCAAAAGGAAAATCATAGATTAAGGCTACTCAGTATAATGAATATAAGCTTGTGTAATCAATCATTGATAGACGGATGTAAAGTAACTTCCAGTTACCATTTCCAGTTCTCAGAGTTAGGATTAAAAACATCGTGTCATGAACTCACACAACAAGGCAATACAGCATCCCTTAATTTTCTACACATTGATCTGCCATTAGGTTGGACTTCCAAACTTTCCAGAAAGGAAAGAACTGTGAATGTGTCTCGCTTAGACCTATTCTTCTCACCTTGGTTCAGTTCCAGCTTGTGTATTGTCCATACTGCTCCGGAAGTGATGATTGCAGGGAGGTTGTCATGCTTGTCATGAAAATGCTTTGGTTCATCAGAATTTGAAGAAGGCTTCCTTGGCCCAGTGCTCATGGTGCCTCCAGGGCAGTATAAAGCTTTGAAGCAATCATTTAGGTCATGAAGTAAGGTCAGAAGATAAGTGCTGTCCACAGAACCAAGTCAAAATGTTGCCTTTGGGTTTCCAAATGGTTGGTACATAATCTTGCATTAGTCTTGCTTCCATATACAATGTGTTTATTGCTCATTCTCCTTTGTATCACACTGATTCTGCATCTAAGGAAAGGAGGCCTAGATTTAGGAGGTGAGAATCATGCTTTACTCCCCCTAAATCTGATGCCTGAGTGAGCTTTGCAGCATGACAAACAGAGCCTGAAATTGTTTGTTGAGGGCCGATTCCAGGTGTTAGAAGATCTTCCTCCTAAGTATCCCAATTCAGAAAAGATTATACATTTTCCTGAAACTCTGGTTAACAAGTATTGATCAAAAAGACTTCATGTTTCTGTAGAGTGCTGATGTGGTTACTCAAGCAGATAAGATTGTTCCTCAGTCAGTAGTGCCTGCTGCTGCCACATGTGTGTCAACATGTGCTGGCTGCTGAAAGTGCCTCTTCCTGATGTTCCCATTTGACCATGAAACCCTATAGCCACTCACTCTACCACTCCATAATGTTTAATATCTCTTGTTAACCTAAGACCGTGAAATTATTGCTAAGAATTATCATGTTGTGGTTGAGTAGAGTCCTTAAAGGGCAGTACTGCCAGGCTAGAGTGCTCACTATTCTTTTCACCTGGAATTTTCCTTGGTATGGGACTTAAAAAGGAGTCTAAATACGTGAAAGCCTTCCTCTTAGAATTGATACTGTTAACATACAACTCAGAAGTGTCAGAAGAAGGTGAGAAATCTCTTCTCCTCGCACAGCCTGGGTTGGCTGGATCATCATTACCAGGCTTGATACCTGGCTTACACAGCCCACAGAGGAATGCCAACAACCAAAGAACTTGTGGAGTGGAGGAAGAGCTGGTTCAAATGACTGGTTGGTTGCTGCCAAAAGAATTGGAGGGAAGAAAGTGATGAGAGCTGCTTGGGGTAATGTACAAGTTGCTTGGTCCACCCGGACAGTCTAGTCAAGTGAGGCCTTCAACTTGGGTGTTTTACCAAGGAATTCATGGGCCTACTCTTGTTCTTCCCTGCATGCCTAGCTTTTTGATTCTGAAACCATATCTGAATTCTGGATTCTGAAATTCTTCTGTAGTCCAATTATTCTGTAGTAGCAATTCAAGGAAATCAATTATTCTTAAAGGTTTGAAAGTTACTGGTTTGTGACTTACTGATGGGTGTTTGCTTTTTTTTTTTTTTTTTTTTTTTTTTTTTTGGCAAGGTTCTCAAGTCCAAGGCTGAGGCAGCTGCTATCACCAGAGTTGTTCTTCTCCTGAAGAACATCCAGACCCCAGTCAACTCTTTCTGAGGTGATATGTTCTTTGCTTTTGAAACTTAATCTGTATTTTATACTCTGAAATGCCAATATCTGTGGCCAGTTGTTCTCTGGTAGTTATCCTAGGGTAGTGGTTTTTCTCAGGTTCAAAACAATCCTCTTTCACAGCAATTCTTTTGAGAGACAGCCATATGAAGTACTGGTCAAATCCAGTTGGAAGAGTCACCTGGATTCCACAGAGACTGCTGACCACTTGAGCAGCTCCCAGAAGCCCAGGACTTACCAAGACCAGCATTTCCCACTTATCTCTTAAATACCTTTCCAGCTTATCCCTTTTTAAATATTTAAGACCTTGATGGAATTAAAGGAAGCCATCAAAAGTTAAATTTTAAGGCAACTACAGGTGCTACCAGATGATATTACATCTCGCATAATATTTTTCCAAATGTAGCTTTTATTCCAGATTCCCTAGTTTTGACATATCCAAATATTTTTGTCTCTGTTATATTCCAGCCCTCTTGTTTCTTCATTATTATGGATGACCACATTATTAAAAAGACCGAATGCCTCTCCCCATATGTGTAGTTTGCATACTTTTCTCTGCTTTTCCCAGAACACTTTTTATTTCATCATCAGATCAATTGTTTTATGTCAGTGGAATGACATGATAGAGCAAATTATATTGGTAAATTGTTATCAGGGTCAGATCGTAGATGATTCCAAATAGCACTGCATCTTATACATAAGGCAACCAATCTAATACAACTACAAAATATAGCAAGGCTATATCAGATGACAAAATGCAGAGAATGGGATATTCACTTTTATGCTGCGAAGGAAAAAAAAAATACTAGACTATAAGTGGTTAGGCTCACCTGTTCTTGAATGCCATGACAAAGTTAAGTCAAGAAATGCATGAACTCAGAAAAGGACTGTGCTGCTTCAAAAGATGGGGTAGAGAGGAGAAGAGGATGAATAGAATATGTAAAGAAAAAAATGGAAGTTCTACTTCATTGAAAGACTGAAATTTCTCTCTTTTTTTTTTTTTTTTTTATTTTGAGACAGGATCTTGTTCTGTTACCCAAACTGGAGTACAGTGTCATGATCATAGCTCACAGCAGATTCTTACTCCTGGGCTCAAGAAGTTCCCCACCTCAGCCTCCCAACTAGCTGGCATCACAGGCATGCACCACCACTGTAGGCTATTTCATTTCATTTCATTTCATTTTTGTACAGACAGGGTCTCACCATGTTGCCCAGGCTGGCCTCAAACTCCTAGGCTCAGGCAATCCTTCTACCTTGGCCTCCCAAAGTGCTGGGATTACAGGCACAAGCCACTGCGCCCCAGCCAGAAATTTCTTTCTCCAGAAGGGAAGAAAATGAAACAAAGAAAGAAACCTGAAGACTCACTGTGTTTTAAAATAGAAAAAAGATATAGCAAACTCCTACTTGGGTTATAGATGTGACATCTGTGCTTTCAGCAATGATTAAATAAAAACCACCACCTGCAAATCATTCCAATTAGCTTATAGGGCTCCAGAAAACGTTT
Source organism: Colobus angolensis palliatus (assembly GCF_000951035.1). NCBI lineage: Eukaryota > Metazoa > Chordata > Mammalia > Primates > Cercopithecidae > Colobus > Colobus angolensis. The sequence goes on along the minus strand of NW_012120376.1, from coordinate 1,839,792 downwards.
TAAAATAATGTGATGTATACTTTGCCACAGACATCTGAGAAACTCAAGTTCTATGAACTACAGTGAGGACAATAAAAACTAGTCAAACTGAATTGCGGTGCGATTGATTACTGCTGAGTCTTAGTCCATCTAGGGTTGCTGTAAGAGAATAGCCAAGGTTGGGTAATTTATGAAGACAATATATTAACTTGGTTCATGATTCTGGTGATGAAAAGTCGAAGAGCATGACACCAGCTTCTGCTTTGCTCCTGGTGAGGGTCATGTGTTATGTCACAACATGGCACAGAAGCAGAAAGGCAAGTGGGCATATGCAAAGAGAGACCAAACATGGAGGCAACTTCACTTTAAAACAAGTTGCCTTCACAGTGAATATTCCAGTGCTGCAAGAGTGAGAACTAGCTCCTGCAAGACAGCATTAGTCTGTTCATCAGGGATATGCCCCCATGGCATAAACATCTCCCACTAGGCCCCACATCCCAGCTCAGCTCCACTGGCAATCAAATTTCAACATGAGATTCAAAGGGGAAATTAACATTCAAGCCATAGAATCCTGGGACTAAATGTGCTCAAACAGATTAAAAATTGTGTGCGTGGGGCGGGGGGGGGGGGGAGTGGTAGCGGGAGGGAGGCTGTTGCATGTTTGCTATTAAGTATCAGAATAGCTGCTGGCTTAAACTAAAGGAAGCATTATGAGTTAAAATGAAAACAATGTTCTGTGGAATGCTAGGATCCTACCCAGTTAGTTAGCAGGTTGCTCTCCGACCTTGGATTTTCAGTGGGACTTCTCCGAGGGTAGCCAGCCAACACAGCAAGTATGTCGGTGGAGGGACTCCATGGAGGTTACAAGGACTTTGTTGGAGGCCAGGCACTAACTGTGGGAAATTCCATTAAAGAATAAATACACAATAGTTGGCCAGGAGCTAAGTCCTGATTTTGAATCCAGAGGGAAAATGGCCACTTCTTGTACCCATGATTTCTTCCCCACTCTGAAGGAGGTAGCTAGATGGCACCTGGGGATGGATGCCTCCTAAACCAGAAGCAGCCTACTACTTTTGTGACTTGATCTCGAAGACTTTTGATCCCCAGTTCTCAGGGACTGGGGGTTGGAGAGCAATGTTATCCTCTTGCTAGCTCCCCAAGGTCCTTCCCTTTGAGTGGGGATGTCATTGCAGAGAAAAACCTCTGCACCTCAACCTGGACTCTAGCCTATGCTCCAAATCCCATGGGGCAGCATGCGGGCAATCAGATCCTCCAAGCTCCATTGTGGATATTTTGCTTCCTAACTTGTTTTTGAGAGGAGTGGGCACTATTTAATCAGTAGCCAGGGCCTCCTGGGAGCACACAGAAGGTCAAAATCCACCTGAAATCCAGCTCTCTGCACCATGTATGGCCTTTGGAAGTTTCATTTCAAAAAAATCTTAAGGTCTCTATGCTACTAGAATCTTTTCTTCCCTGAGCAACAAACAGCCATCTCTTCAACCTGACTTCCCTTGTCTTTGGCCAAAGACTTCTTTTGCTTGAGGCCACCATCTCCAGAACTCTTATTCAGAAGGCATATCCCACCATTTCCATCAAGGAAAAAAATACTTGCCCTCTCTCAACAGGAGCTGTAGTCACATTTGTAAATACACAGATAAGAATAGAGGGTCATAATAGAAGACAAATAACATAACAGGAGGAGAGAAATTGTTGGAATGGATACATACAGAGAGATATACACTCTATATACATATAGAGATAGATTAGGATGCAGATATACATACAAATATATTTTGTATATACATTACATTTGGCCAATATCAGACTTTTGGGATACATTATTTATTTGTAATTGACAAGTAATAATGTATATTCATGGGGTATAATGTGATATGTTTATCTATATATACCTTGCAGAAAGGTTAAATCTAGATAATTAACATATCCATCACTTACCAACTTATCATTTCTGTGTGTGGGGGGAACATTAAAATATCTATTCTTGCCAGGCAATGTGGCACACCTGTAATCCTCGCTACTTGGGAGGCTAACATGAGAGGATCACTTGAGGCCAGGGGTTTGAGGCTGCAGAGCATTAAGATTATGCCTGTGAATAGCCACTGCACTTCAGCCTGGGCATCGTAGCAATATCCCATCTCTTTAAAAAATAATATATCCTTTAAGCAATTTTGAAATAGGCAATACATTATTATTAGCCCTGGTCACCATGCAGTGCAATAAATTACTAAGACTTACACCTCCAACCTAACTGAAACTTTGTACCCTTTGATCAACATTTCTCCTTACCTCATCCATCCTACTTCCACTTTTCTCCAGCCTCTGTTAACCACCTTTCTACTCTGTTTCTATGAGATTGTCTTTTTGATCCCATATGTAAATGAGATCATATACCATTTGTCTTTCTGTGCCTGGCTTATTTCACTTAGCATAATATCCTGAGGGTCCATCTATGTAGCCACAAAAGATGAATTCCCTTCTATTTCAAGACTGTATGGCATTCAATTGTGTATATATATCACATTTTCTTTATTCATTAATCCATTGATAGAAACTTAGCTTGTGTCTATATCATGGTCATTGTGAGAAAGCTGAAATGAACATGGGAGTGCAGACATCTCTTCCATATTTTGATTTCAGATCCTTTGGATATATACTCAGAAGTAGGAATGCTGGGTCTTACAGTAATTTTATTTTTGTTTTTTGAAGAAGCTTCATACTATTTTCCAAAATAGCTGTACTAACTTACAGTCTCACCAACAGTGCACCAGAGTTCCCTCTTCTCCACCTCCTCACCAATACTTGTTATCATTCATCTTTTTCATAATAACCATTCTACCAAGTGTGAAGAGATGCCTCATTGTGATTTTACCTTGAATTTCCCTGATGATTGGTGATGTTTAGCATTTTTTCATATATCTCATGGCCATTTGTAGGTATTCTTTTGAGAAATGTCTGCACAAGTCCTTTGCCCATTTCTTTAAATAGGTTATTTTTTTCAGTTGAGTTGTTTGAATTTTTTTATATTTTTTATGTTTCCCCCTTATTGGATGTATGGTTTGCAAATATTTTTCCCAATCTGTAGGTTGGCTCTCCACTATGTTTATTGTTTTCTTTACTATACAGAAGTATTTTAGTTTGATGCTATCCCATTTGTCTATTTTTACTTCTGTTGTGCATGCTTTTAGAGTCTAATCCAATAAATCATTGTCTAGACCAACAAAATGAAGTTTTTCCACTAAGTAGAGAGCTAGTTGTTTAAAAGAGCGTGGTATCTTTCCTCTCTCTCTTCTTGCTCAGTCCCTCTTGCCATGTGACACACTTATCCTTCTTCTTTCACCATGATTGTAAGTTTCCTGAGGCCTCACCAGAAGCCGGTGCCAGCACCATGCTTCTGTACAGTTTGCAGAATCATAAGCCACGATAAATCTCTTCTCTGTATAAATTACTCGATCTCAGGTATTACTTTATTACAATGCAAAATGGATTAACACAAACTACATTCCTTCTATTCTTATTTTTTTGAGTTTTTATTATAAATTAATGTTGGATTTTGTCAAATGTCCTTTCTGTATCTAGTGAGATGATCATGTGATTTTTGTGCATTTTTATATGGTGTATCACATGTATTAATTTATGTATGTTGAACCATCCTAATGCCTCCGAGTTAAATTCCATTTGATTATGGTAAACGACCTTTTTAATATTTCGTTTAATTTGGTTTGCTAGTATTTTGTTGAGAATTATTGCATCTATGTTCATTAGATATTGGTCTGAAGTTCTCTTATAGTGTCTTTGTCTCTTCTGGCTTTGGTTTCAGTGTAATGTGGGCCTCACACAATGAGTTTGAAAGTATTCTTTCCTCTTCAGTTCTTTGGAAGAGTTTGAGAAGGATTGGTATTCGTTATTTAAATATTTTGTAGAATTCAGCAATGAAGGCATTAGGTCCTGGGTTTTCTTTCATGGGATACTTAATTCTTATTACTGGTCCAATCCCCTTAGTCATTACTGATCTGTTCAGATTTTCTATTTCATCCTGATTCAGTCATGGAAGATTTTATGTTTCCAGGAATTTGATTTTTTTCTAGGGTGTCCAATTTTTTGGTTTACAATTGCCCATAGTAGTTTTCTATGATCTATTGTATTTCTGTGTTTTCCATTATAATGTCTCCTTTTTCATTTATGATTTTGTTTGAGTCTCCTCTGTTCTTTTCTGTGTTAGTCTAGCAAATGGTTTATCACATTTATCTTTTTAAAAAGCAATTTTTTGTTTAGATCTTTTGTACCATTTTTCTAGTCTCTGTTTTACCTATTTCTACTCTTATCTCTGTCATTTCCCCCTTTTTTTTTTTTTTTTTGCTAAGTTTGGGCTTACTTTATTCTTTTTTTTTCTAGTTACTTAAGGAATAACATTAGGTTGTATGTTTGAGATTTTTCTTCTTTTTTAATGTAAGCATTTATTGCTATAACTTCCCTCTGAGAACTCTTTTTGTTGCATCTCATAAGTTTTGGCATGTTATGTTTTTATTTTTGTTTCTGTCAAGATGTTTTTAAATTTTTACTTTAACTTCTTCTTTAACCCATTGGTTGTTCAGAAGCACATTGTTTAATTCCCACAGATTTGTGTGTTTATCAGAATTTCTTCTGCTGTTTATTTCTAGTTCCATGTTATTGCAGTCAGAAAAGATAATCAACATGATTTCAAGCTCCTTAAATTAGTTAAGACTAGTTTTGTGGAGAATGTTTTGTGTGTTCTTGAGAAGAATGTGTATCCTGTTGCTGTTAGATGGCAAGTTCTGTAAATATATTGCAGGTCTATTTGATCTAAAGCATAGTTCAAGAGTTATGTTTTCTAATTGATTTTCTGTCTAGATGAGCAGTTCAGTGTTGAATGTGAGGTATTGAAGTTTCCGGATATTATAGTACTGCAGTCTATCTCTCACTTTAGATCTACTAATATTTCCTTTATATATTTAGTTACTCCAATGTGAGGTGCATATGTATTTAAAATTGCTATATTTTCTTGATGAATTGACCCCTTTATCATTATATAATGACTTTCTTTGTTTCTTTTCATAGTTTTTTACTTAAAGTCTATTATGTCTGCTATAAGTATAGCTACCCCCACTCTCTTTTGGTTTTCATTTGTGTAGAATAACTTGTCAATTCCTTCACTTCCAGTTTCTTTGTATTTCCAAAGATGAAGTGAATCTCTCATAGGCAACATAGAGTTAGGTCTTGTTTTTCAATCCATTCGGCCACTCAATGTTTTTAATTGAAGAATTTAATTCAATTGAAAGAAATCAAATTCATTCAACTGAATGTAAGTGAATTCTTCAATTAACAAAGAAGGGAAGTTAGGTAAGGAATACTACTGCCATTTTTTACATTGTTTTCTGACTACTTGGTAGATCCCTTGTTCTCTTTCTCTCTAGCTCTCCTCCTTTGGGGTTTGATATTTTTCTATCGTAGTATGCTTTGAATCCTTTCTTTTTATCTTTTGTGTATCTATGAATGGTCTTTATGATTGCCATGAGGCTTACACAAAACATCTTACAGTTATAACAGGCTATTTTAAATGGACAAGTTAATTTTTATCACTTGCACAAACTCTACACATACACATTTATTCCCCTCCCCAAATGATGTTTCTGATGTGACATTTTACATCTTTTATAGTTTTAATCCCTTGACAAATTGTTGTAGCTATGGTTGTTTGTGGTAGTTTTGTCTCTATACCAGAGATATAATTGATTTTCTCACCTTCATTACAATATTAGTTTTTTGTTTGTTTGTTTTTTGTTTCTTTGTTTGTTTTTTGAGACAGAGTCTCACTCTGTCACCCAGGCTGGAGTGCAATGGTATGATCTCGGCTCACTGCAACCTCTGCCTCCTGGGTTCAAGTGATTCTCCCCCCTCAGCCTCCTGAGTAGCTGGAATTACAGGCAGCCACCGTATGTCCAGCTAATTTTTTTTTTTTAATTTTTAGTAGAGATGGAGTTTCACCATGTTGGTCAGGCTGCTCTCAAACTCCTGACTTCAGGTGATCCACCGGCCTTAGCCTCCCAAAGTGATGAGATTACAGGCATTAAGCCACTGCACCTGGTCACAGTATTAATTTTCTGACTTTTATTATATATTTACTTTTACCAGTAAACTTTATATTTTCATGTATTTTTATATTGCTACTTAGTTACCCTTTCCTTCAGCTTTAAAGACTCGCTTTAGCATTTCTTTTAAGTTAGATCTAGTGGTAATAAATTTCCTCAGCTGTTGTGTGTCTGAAGTTTTTATCGTTCCTTCATTTTTGAAAGACAGGATTGTTAGGGATAGTATACTGTTGGCAGTTTTGTCTTCTGCGTGATTTAGTCTGCTGTTGAACATCTCTATTGAATTTTTGAGTTCTGTTATTATGTTCTTCAGCTTCATCATTTCTTTTTGGTCCTTTTTAATATTCTCTATCTTTTTGTTGAAATTCTCAGTTTGCTCATGTATTGCTCTTCTTACCTCAGTGAACACCTATATGGCTGTTCTTTTGAATTACATGTGTCTATTTCATTCATGTTGGCTTCTGGAAATTTATCTTGTTCCTTTATTTGAAATATATTTATTCCTGTCTTTATTTTCTGTGGCTCTCTTTGTTGGTTTCTGTTCATTAGATAAGACACTTCACTTTGTTAGACTGGTGTTGTAAATAAGATTTTCCTCCCTAATCAGCCCAGCCAGAGATTCTAGGTCACTAAATTATTTGTGCTCATCCAACTTATTGTCTTGGTTTTTTTGTGACCCCTAAGAGATTAGAAAGTGTCAAGTTGTGCTATTACCTTGAGAGAAAAGTAGGATAGAAGCCAGCCCCTTGAGATGCAGCTGAAGAAGTTGGTGTGTCAGATATGTGTCCCAGTTCCTTCTTTCCTTGTTGAGAAGCTGAGAGCCAGAGTTTATCTCTCACTTGTTCTGTCCTATGCCAAGGAGAAAATCTGCAGCAGATGCTCATGCCTTTTTTTAGACTGATTACTTTGAACTTGGAGAGATAGATGCTGCATGTTTACAGGTTTAAAAATCACCTTTTTGTTCTCTGTGATCTAAGAGACTTAGGAGTGCAGAGCACTGTCAACTCCTAGAGCTAGGTAATTTAAGAGCCAGTCCTTTGGGTCAATTGCTATAAAACTTGATGCACCCAAGGCATGCAGAAACTACTTGCAAGGAGACCTTGCAGATTTGGATTTACTGCTGGAGAATCCTTGGAAGAAGTAACAGGGAGTGCTCACTCCCCTGTATGGGCAACGGAAGTTTCATAACCTCCTTGCAGTGAGAGATTTCTGATCTGGAGTTATAACTGAAGTAAGCCAAGGAAGAAGGTACAGAGAGTACCCACTTTCTTTCAAGCATGGAGCAGTTTCCCAGTCTCCTTCCAATAAGAAATTTCAGGATTTTATCTCTACAGCAACAGAGAAAGATGTCTCAGGGAGTGTCATCCCTCTAGTACTTGCTGGCAGAGACCTGTAACCTCTTTCTGCAAATAAATTGCAGGCTAAAATTATCACTGGAGCAAGCTGGAGAAGAAGGCACAGGAAGTGCCACCTCTCCCACTTAGGCTCCAGAAGTTTATTCTTTATTTCCTACATAGGCTGCCAGATAATGACTTGATAGAGGCTAGAACCAGAGGAAGCTTCCGGAAAAGAATTCAGCAGACCCTTTCCAAAGGGGAAGTTGGAAGCTAGGCTGATTCTAGGGATTACAGCTGCTAGAAGTGCTCACGAGGTTAGAACCCCAGTTTGTTATTTGTGCTTCAAAGAAATCCTCCAATGCCCTCTTCCTGCTGTCCCTCAAACAAGGTGATTTAAAAGCCATGCTCTACAGCAGGTACTGTAAAAGTTGGGTGCTTTATGTGTGATAAATACTACTCACCTCTCACGAAGAATTTGGGAGTTGGGATTTCCTTCCCAGTGTAAGGTTCTGTGCTCAGGGTAAGCTTAGTACACAGTGGATGTCTGTGTCTCCTACTCATTTTTATGTGGATATTTTCTCAGTCATCCGGTGGTAGGAATCTTTGGTAGTCATCCAGTGGTAGGATTCTGGTTTTCTCTTGGAAAGATTGATATGTATGTAGATATACATTCAGTGTTGTCTGTAGGAAAATGAAAAATCAGGAGTCTCCTATCACCGTGTTGCTGATGTCACCCCACAGCCAGTATTATCTTAATAGCACACTGTATTATTTAGACCTGGAAATGGACAAAGTGTTGTATTTCTGCTCAGTGCCTTTTTGAGTTATGTTCTGTGCTTTGCCACTCATCTGCTAGGAATTTTATTCATTTATGTCATGGGCTGAATTTCAAAGACTTAATTAATTTTCCATTACTTCTTTCCTTAATAGCAAACCATTTTACCCTAACTCTAGTTATAATCCAAGAACAAAGATGATTTATGTGTTTCTTATCTTCCTATCGTTATTGCTATGACATAAAAGAGACAGAAAACAGGAAATAAAAAAAGCATACAACTTCTCAAAGAGGCTCACTTTGCATCAGTGAAGGAAAACAATCCTTATTAGTCATGATAAGACTGGACTAGAGCATCTCTGAATGTGTCAACAGGTAGGGAACAAAATAGATCTTGAAAATCAAATTCCAGTTTGGAAAGTGGCCTGGGAAGCTGCTCTGTCACACAGTAACTCACATGAAAATTGTCCACTTAGACAGGCATGATCATAACATAGAAGGTGGTGGCTGGAAACATAGCTCTCAGATACCCCACCATGTACAGTAGCAGCTCCCCACCCCTTATCCATGGGGATACATTCCAAGACTCTCAGTGAATGCCTGAAGCCACAGATAGTACCAAATCCAATTGCCATCAATCAGATGTTTCTTTCACGTCTTCCACCTACAAACTTAGTGCCTTTCCATCCTAACTAAGCACTTATCGTGCACTATGATCATACCTTTTGCAGTCTTATGTGAGACACAAAACTAGCATAAATTTCTTTTTCTTCACAATTTCATGGACAGAATATTTGTTCTTACCACAGGTCTTACTAACCACAGCATATAATTTTTTCCTTATTAAATTGGTAACTTTCATTTTCTTACTTAAAGCAAGAACGGTATGTTTTCTCTTTTGGCATGCCCACTACTCTTGCACTTTAGGCCCACTCTTAAGTAAAATAAAGTTACTCGAACATAAGCACTGTGATAGTGCAACAGTCATACTGATGATGAGGAATGTACTACGTGACTACAAGGCAGGTGGCATAAACAGTGTGAATATGCTAGAAAAAGGATGAATCACATCCTGGACAGGACAGAGTAAGATGATGTGAGATTTCATCAGGCTATTTAAGATGATGTGTACTTTAAAATCATAAATGCTTTATTTTGGGAACTTTCCATGTAATATTTTGAATCATGGTTGACTGTGGGTAAGTGAAACTGCAGAAAGCAAAACCAGGAATAAGGGGGACTACCATACGTTTCTATCCCCTCCATCTACCCATGGAGAGATGCGCCCACCTCCTCTGTTCTCTGGGGCACATGGCCTCTCAGGTGGCTTTTACTTCGTATGGCAGATATTTTTCTTCTGGGCCCTATCTCAATGCTTAGAATTTAAGACATGCTTTACAGCTTTATTAACACCCATCTCTATTATGATAGGAAGTCTATACAAGTTAACACACATTCTGTCAAGGATAAGTAACTCTCTTATTCCATCTTCTCACAAAAGTATCTATTCTTACATTCACCACTGTCACAGGATTGCTGACCCAGAAATAGAGTCACTATAAAATGTTGTGAGAGGTAAAAGAGAAGTTTCTTAAATTGGGGATGAGTCCCCAAACTTTTATTCATATAAATGACTATTCAAGAAACATTTATTAAGCATCTATTTGTGCAAGGCACTGGGCTTGGCTCTAGTTGTGAATAAAGAAGGCTCATCCCCTGCCCCAGAGGAGCTTCATGTCTAATCAAACCTGTTGAGAGGGATTAATATGGAAGGCATATTCTGTTTCTTTTTTCCAAGAATTGCACTCTCATGATGGTTATCTGAGAAGAAAGCACATTTCTGCTTAACATCAGTACTGGTTTGAAGTAGCTAAGTGGTATAATATTTAAAATACTCACATTGTATGTCACATGGGTCATCACAAATACTGTGTATGTTATCATGTATTTACCTGTCTTTTTCCTAGCAAGTGTGTACATTTTTTAGCACAGAAACTATATTCTACTTACCACGATTTTCATTGTCAAGCACCATGCCTGGCACATAGCAATCCCTCAATGAATATTTGTTAAGTTATTTCTACAAATAGTTCTGTGACCAGGATGCCAGGGTAGTATTTCTACTGGCAAGGAAAACGGCTGCCCTAATATCTTACTTTTACTATTCATATAAGAATTATGGAAATGTGTCAGACTGATTGTGAAAAGGCTTCGATCAATCCTAGCAGAAATATCTTCATTAAATCTGTTGTTTTCAGTTCTGACTCAAATCTCCTTTCTTCTTATACTGTTGCCAACATCTCAGTCACATTTCTAACTCATGGAAATTATTTCTGGGTACACCCACCTACTCACAATGGAAAAAAACACCAGGGCAAGTTTATATGCTTGCCCTTATTTCAAGAGAAGTGACTGTGAGAGTATATTCATCAATCACTCTCTAGAAAGCAATGAGAGAAGTAAAATCTTTGGGAAATCAATAATAAGGTGAGTGGGTGTACAGGAGACAGATGGTAGAATCTTGAAAATCACAGTTATTTCAATGGCAGGACTTCCTTACTCTAGATACTATATGAAACATCAAAATATTACAAGAAATTTTTTTAAATAACAAATTTTAAAACTACTGAGTATAGTTTTCAAGAAATCGTTGGTACTGGCCTATTTATTTCTACATTGACATCAAATCTTTCCAAACGTATAATTAAAACTTGGTCTCGGAGATCATAAACAGTTTATTCACAAATTCCCCAGAAAACATACATTTTTATAAAGAAAACTTTTGACTTAGATCTTTATTTTAGGGCTCTGTGATGAGGCGCTATGTGTATATTACTGTTGAATGTTTTAAAAGCACACACACATATGTGTATGTGTGTGTGCTTGCATATTCATTTTAACATTATGCACACAGACACACACACACACACACACACACACGCACGCACAAAATCTCCCGGTGTAATTGAAAGTATTTATGATGTTTGTGTTAGCCTGTACGATTATAAGTTGTTTAGGTGATAGCTTTATCATATAAGAAAATGCTTTCATTTCTTATGCCCTTTACAGCTTTTACTATTATCAGCTTATAAAATGCAAACAAAATAAAATAAGACCTCTACATTCCTCAAATTGAATTGGCAACTAAAAAACAAACAGCCAACTTCAGTAAGGTTCAAAAACTAATATGGTTAATTATTTAGTTTTTTTTTTTAACTTTTATAAACATTTTGAAATAGGAATAAATAATAGCATCAACTTAATTTATTTAATAAAGATACATTAATACTAAAAGTCAGATACTCTGACTTTCAAATCAAAATTTAACTAATCTACATGACTTCCCATAAATACTAAAATCCAAAACAATGCTTATATTAACCATTTAACCTTATTATAGTATTCAGTGTTGTTCAATGAGTAGAATGATCCATTTCACTTAAAAGGGGAGGTGGGATAATAGTCAAAACTGAAACACATTGAGAAATACCAGAGGAGAGAAGAAGAGTAACAATAATCATAATACATTAATATATCAGACATTTCAAGTATTTATGGCAAGAAAAACATAACTGATAAAGAAATAAAATTAAATTTCCTAAGTAAACAAGGAGTAAAATAAGAAAGACAGTATTCTGCAGATGCATGTATGTATGTGTGTATGTGTGTGTGTGTGTGTGTGTGTGTGTGTGTGTATGTATAAACTGTAAGGTTGGAGATGAAACCCTCTTAGGAGTTTACCTTGACTCTGGAAGGCAGGACTGTTACAAGATCAGCTGCACTGACTAGGTGAATGATAAAGTGAGAATAAGTCTTCAAGCTATTCATAATCCTAACTCCTATCCCCATAGTTCATATGCTTTAAAATGTAAGTCTGTGTATATGCCCCTGCAAAAAAAAATGTCCTCCCTTTACCCTCAAACTTCAAGGTTATCTTTTGGGAGGTGATAAATAGAACCTTCAGTTGATCCTAAGAAGGAATTCAATTTGATTTCTCCTGAGGCAGCATCTTGCCACCCACACGTTATCTATCCCTCGAGCTGAAATAACTCTTTGCATTCAAATGAACAAAAGTTCAAAAATGCAGAAAAGCCAGACCTCAGACTATTGAACTGCTGTGCAAATCTGACTACATAAATTTATGGAGTTAATATGAAACCCAAAGCTGAGTCACAATGTGGTGAATATATGGGTACATAAACTCATCATAAGCAACTCCATAGAAAAAAAAAAAAAGAAAAGAAAAAAATACCTAAGTAAATTCATATAAAAGTAGTAGTGAATTTCAGTTTTGGGTCAACTCTTACTACAAAGAACTATCATATTTAGCGCTTAGGGAAAGGGGAGCAGCAATAATAGAGAAGAGGTCCTCACCAGCACCTCCTTTCCATATTCTGGATTCAGATCACTCCACAGGGTGATGAGGGTGCTTTTGTTTGTTTAGTTTTCCTTCTCCCCATACAATTTCTCTATGTTTACAGTCCTCTCTTTAAAGCCAAGAGCACCAAAGTGGCAGCTCAGCATTTCCATTTCTTAGATAGGCAGCACAACACAAACACATTCAAAGCAAATGTCATTACACTGGGCAAGAACATTCACCCAGCTGCTGTGGGTGGACCTCCACCTTTGACGCTTCTCTAAAATTATTTTATACCAAAGAAGTCCAAATGTGGCCATGATTTCCTGAGTATCATGAATCATATGCAAAGCAAAAAGCAAATGTCATTTGAATTATAATTCATTAATGTGCATTTTCTAAAAAAAGAAATTGTAATTTTAAATATCACACATGATTATTTTTTCAAATATGAGAAACTCATAGGACATAAAAGAACAAATGTGGTCGGGCGTGGTGGCTCACACCTGTAATCCCAGCACTTTGGGAGGCCGAGGCAGGCGGATCACTTGAGGTTAGGAGTTCAAGACCAGCCTGGCCAACATGGTGAAACTTCGTCTGTACTAAAAATACAAAAAATTAGCCGGGCATGGTGGCCGGTGCCTGTAATCCGAGTTACTCTGGAGGCTGAGGCAGGAGATTCACTTCAACCCGGGAGGCAGACAAAGGTTGCAGTGAGCCAAAATTGCACCATTGCACCTCATCCTGGGCAACAAGAGTGAAACTCCATCTCAAAAAAAAAAAAAGATAAAAGAAACAATGTTCCTGGCCATCATGTCACCACTTAGATAGAACCATAGCTAATATTTTAGAACATGTTTCTCCTGTGTTCTATGGATTCATGACTGTGTTCATCTGTGTGTGAGATATTATATTGTGGCTAATAAAATATTTTACTTTTTATAGTCTGTATTTTTGATTAATATATCATTACTTATTGTGTAACTAAAATCTCTTCAGAGCAATAATTCTAATGATTACCTTATAATAAATATATTTTTAATGTGGCACCCTGTAGCTCACACTTTTGATGGCTACCCAAATGGCCATTCCCAATCTCCTCTTTTGCCTGCACCTCATACTAAAAGCTGGACAAAACTATTCACTTCATTTTCCAGCATCTTTATAGCTAGGGTCAGCAAAGAACCAATCTCTCATTATAAGAGTAAATGATCTTTCACTAGATTATTTCAAAAGCATTTGCTCTCTTTATAAAAAGAATAGATGGTATGTTACGTGCTAAACTTGAGTCATAGGGGTTTGTGGTACAGATCATTTCATCATCCAGGTATGAATCCTAGTACCCACTAGTTATTTTTCCTGATCCTCTCCCTTCTTCCACCCTCCACACTCTGATAGACCCCAGTGTGTGCTGTTCCCCTTTATGTGTCCAAACTGCACATATACCCCTAAACTTAAAATAAAACTTACAAAAAAGAAAACCCTATTACAGAAAATTGTACTCAACAATTATATTTAAAATGTTACCAATAAAATACGTAATTAAAAAAAACTACATGGGAGTTATACTTTTCAGTGAACAGATCTTTCATCATCTTGGTTAAATTTATGCTTAAGTATTTTATTCTTGTTGATGCTATTCTAAATGAGATTGTTTTTTAAAAAAATTTTCAGATAGTTTCTTATCAGTGTATAGAAGTGCCACTGACTTTTATATGTTCATTGTGTATTCTTAAATTTTACTGCATTTGTATATTAATTTTAATCATTATTGGGTGGCATCTTTAGGGTTTTCTATGCATAAAATCATGCCATCTGCAAAACAAAAATAATTTCATTTCTTCAATTTTGCTGCCTTTTATTTCTTTTCCTTGTGTAATTGTTTCAGCTAGGATTTCCAGGACTATGTTAAATACAAATGGTGAGAGTGAGCACTCTTGACTTGTCCCCAGTCTTAGAGGAAAAGCTTTCAGCTTTTTAATATAGAATATGATGTTAGCGTGGGTTTGTATTATATGATCTTTATTATATTGTGGCACATTCCTTCTACACCCAATTTGTTGAGAGTATTTATCATGAAAGGATGTTAAATATTGTTAAATGCTTTTTCTGCATGTATTGATTATATAATTTTTGTTATTAAATATTTTAATAAGGTATATCACATTTATTGATTTGTGTACATTGAATCTTTGCATCTCAGAGATAAATCCCACTTGATAATGATGTATGAACATTGTAATGTGCTATTGATGAGAGTATTTAAAGATGACATGAATAAATGAAAAGCTATCTTGTGTTCAAGAAAGAATTAGGATTGTAAAAATGTCCAAACTATCCAAAGTGATCTACAGATTCAATGTAATTCTAATCAAAATTCAAATGACATTTTTTGCAGAACTAGAAACAATCCTATATTCTTATGGACCCATAAAAGACCTCAAAGATCTAAAGCAGTCTTGAGCAAGAACAAAGCTAGAAGTATACACGTCCTGATTTCAAATTATATTACAAAGCTATAGTAATCAAAACAGTATGGTGCTAGCATAAAAACAGACATATAGAACAATGGAACAGAACACAGAGCCAGAGATAAACCCAAGTATATATGGCCAACTGATTTGTAAAAATATAACTGATTTGCCAAGAATATAAAATGAAAGGAAAGGAGATTTATTCAATAAATAGTGCCACAAAACTATATATTGACATTTACAAAAATAAAATGGAATCTTTATTTTATACCACATACAAAAATCAACATGAAATGGATAGAAATTTTAAATGTAAAAACATAAATTATAAAACTGATAGAAGAAAACTCAGGAAAACAACTCCAAGACATTGATCTGAGGAATAATTTTTTTTATTTGCAAAAGCACAGGCCAAAAAAGCAAAAAATATACAAGTAAGACTGTATCAAGCTAAAAACCTCTGCACAACAAAGAAAACAACCAACAGAATGAAGACAGTCTTGGAACTAAGAGAAAATACTGAATCCTGTAAGGAGTTAGTATCCAAAACATACATGGAACACGGACAATTCAATAGCAAAAATACGAATAACCCAATTACTAAGTGGGCAAAGGACCTGAATAGACATTTTCCCAAAAAGCATATACAAATGACCAAAAAGTATATGAAGAGCTGTCCAAAACCACTAATCATTAGGGAAATGCAAATCAGAACACAATGAGATATCACCCCACAGCTGCATAAATGGCTATCATCAAAGTCAAAAGATACAAGTATTGCCAAGGACATACAGAAAAGGAAATTTTTGTGCAGTTGGTTGGAATGTAAATTGGTACAGCCATTACAGATAGCTGTATGAAGGTAAACTAGTTCAACTATTGTGGAAAACAGTGTGGCGATTCCTCAGGAACTAGAAATACCATTTGATCCAGCCATCCCATTACTGGGGATATACCCAAAGGATTGTAAGTCATGCTGTTATAAGACACATGCACACATATGTTTATTGCGGCACTATTCACAATAGCAAAGACTTGGAATCAACCCAAATGTCCATCAGTGACAGATTGGATTAAGAAAATGTGGCACATATACACCATGGAATACTATGCAGCCATAAAACAGGATGAGTTCGTGTCCTTTGTAGGGACATGGATGCAGCTGGAAACCATCATTCTCAGCAAACTATCGCAAGAACAGAAAACCAAATACCGCATATTCTCACTCATAGGTGGGAACTGAACAATGAGATCACTTGGACACAGGAAGGGGAACATCACACACCGGGTCCTATTGTGGGGAAGGGGGAGGGAGAGGGATAGCATTAGGAGATATACCTAATGTAAACGATGAGTTAATGGGTGCAGCACACCAACATGGTACATGTATACATATGTAACAAACCTGCACGTTGTGCATATGTACGGTAGAACTTAAAGTACAATAATAAAAAAAAAAGAAAGATACTGGAGGATCTGTAACTTATAATATCTAAGTTGTCAAGATGACATTGCCCTTCTTCTGATTCAAACACATAGCAGAATAGAAAAAAATTAAAAATTGAAATTAGAAAGCATCTAGCAGAGTACTCCATTAAATTATTAACATACTTAACCATTGTGTAAATTATTTAGTTTCTCTATGCTGTTCCCTTCAAAAGACAATTACACATTAAATACCTTATGCACCCCATTCCCTAGTAATTGTTGTCTAACAACTTATCTTCTCATTAAAAATAGTTCTTATGTTTTCATCAAAAAAAAGGTTTCTCAAAAACTGAGAAATAGAGCTATCATAGAATTCAGCAATGTATGTGTGTATTATATATATAAACATTTCATTCATATATATATATATATATATGGAATATTATTCAGCCTTAAACATAAAGGAAATCTTGACACTTGTGCCAAGTTGGATGAAATTGGAGAGCATTATAGTAAGTGAAATAAGCCAGACACAGAAAGACAAATACTGTATGAGCTGACTTACGTGTGCGATCTCAAAAAATACATATATTAACTCATAGTAACAGAGAGTATAATGGTGGTTGCCAGGCCTGAGGAGTGGAAGAAAATAGGAGATGTTGGTCAAAGGGTAAAAACTTATAAGATAAATAAATTCTGAAGACCTCATGTATAGCATGTTGAATATAGTTAATAATGGTGTATTATATAATTTACATTTTCCCAGAAAGTAGATCTTCCAGTATTCTTACCACAGAAAAAGAGATAACTAGGTGAGGTGATGTATATGTTAGCTTGATTGTGGTAATCATTTTACAATCTATATGTATATCAAAATAACATATTGTACATCTCAAATATATATAATTTCTTACTTTTCAATCATACCACAATGAAACTGTAAAAATAAATACTTTCAAAAAAAGCATAACTAGGCAAATAAAGATGGAGAGATACATCTGCCTCCCATTTCTCCTATCTCCTTGAACATAAAAGTGATGTCTCCAGCAGGGCAGCCATTTTGCAGCTATGTAGTAACAAGAGTGAAGATAAAATATCAGCATATGAGAGGTGTCCATGATGGCTGACTAGAAGCATTTTATGTCTGCCTCCTCCACTTAAGAGAACCAAAGTAATTTATAGTCAGTCATACTTTGAGTATATTATCCATAACAGAACAGTGAAATTCAACAGAGAAGTGACAGGGGACACCAAAAATAGGGAAGAAGGAGGAGAGGCAGCTTACCTGGATGGAATCAGCTGGGAGCTAGGAATGACTTTCCAACATGGGAATGGGTAAAAGACTTCTAATAGCCATGGGAGAATATGTCATCCTTTCTAATCACTGAAAGTAACACCGAAAGCTACTAGGAGACCGTGGGACAGAGCTGGCCCAGGAAAAGAGGTCACACTGGGTCCCATACCTTATCTGAGACCTAAGCAGCTAGAGCAAGGTGCCATTTTCAAACCTAGCCCCTGGCAACCCAGCAGCACCAGGAATGAGGCATCGTAGAAATTCAGGCTGTCAGGCAGGGTGCGGTGGCTCATGCCTGTAATCCCAGCACTTTGGGAGGCCAAGGCGGGCGGATCATGAGGTCAGGAGTTCAACATCAGCCTGGCCAACATAGTGAAACCTCGTCTCTACTAAAAACACAAAAAAATTAGCTGGGCTTGGTGGCGGGGCCTATAATCTCAGCTACTTGGGAGGCTGAGGCAGGATAATCGCTTGAACCCAGGAGGTGGAGGTTGCAGTGAGCTGAGATCGTGCCATTGTACTCCAGCCCCAGTGACAGTGCGCGACTCCATCTCAAATATATATATATATATATATATTTTAAAAAAGAAAGAAAAAAGAAAAAGAAAAAAAATGTAGGATGTCACTCCTAGGACAGGGGAGAAAGTCGGCAGCACTCTTGCACCCAGGGGTAGGAAGTGAGCACTACACTGCCAAGATTTGAGGTAGTGAGGCAAGCAGACCATGATTTGCCACTGGGACTTGGTTGCAACTTGGGTGTGAGATCCTGCAGCCAGGGTGGGGAATAAGCTCCACCAGGACTAGGGCATGAAGAGACATGTGTTCCTTCCCCTCTAGCCAAGGCAGTGACCACTGAGGGAGGCCCTGACCTCTCCAGTGGTGGGGCTTCAGCACAGCTGCTAAAGCTCCTCATTCAAGCACTCTGCTTAGAGCCTGAAGATTAACCTGCCTCTGTTCCGCATGCTTTGTACCTACTCTCACCATTAGGGGGCCTGAGCTTATGCTTATAAGCCTGCCCAGCCCAGCGTGGCCGCCCACTTCTACAAAATAGCACATAGCCCCAAGGTCCTGAGGATTGCCCAACACAATCCACCACCTTGGGCACCTAAGCACTTCTCCCAGGGACCTGATGTTGGGCAAAAGCTCCTGACAACTACCACCTCAGCTGGTGATACCTGCTGAGTGACACCTGTGGGCTTGAAGACTGGCCCGTTCAGCCCATTGCAGCCACTTCCAACATCAACACACCACTGGGGACCCCGAGAAACCTCCTGTCATTTCTACGCTCTTTGCCCATGGCACAGTGACTGACAAGGAGGCTGAAAATCTGCCTGTCCACTCAGGCCACTACTGACTACCAGCATCCAAGCAAGTCATCTGGAGGCACAGGTGCCAGCATACACTACCCTGGGACACAAAAATAAGCATGTTGAACACAACACTGCCAACACTGGGGCCTGAAAACTAATCCACCTGGCATCCTAGTCCCCAACATGACTTCACCACAGCCTCCACTAATAACCATACCCTAAATCACTATGGAAATCAGGTACCATGAATGGTGTTTACAGCCAAATAAATCATACAGAGGCTACACTACCGTGTACACCCAGAATCAAAACCAAAGTGTCCTCCCCATACAACACCATAGATTCAGCTTTAGAACAAAATCCTCCCCTATGAAAGTAAATGCAAAAACAGAAAGAAGCAATTGTTACACCAGATGCACAGATATCAATGTAAGGGCATAGGAAACATGAAACAAGGAAATAGGACACTTTCAAAGGAACACACTAATGTTCCAGCAATAGATCTTAATCAAAAAGAAATTTTTATAATCCCAGATAAATAATTTAAAATACTGATTTTAAAGAAGCTCAGCGAAATGCAAGAAAATTCTGAAAAGCAATACAAAGAAATCAGACAAACAATTCGGGGTGGGGATAAGAAATTTACCAAAGAAGTCGACATTTTTTAAAAGAACCAAATAGAAATTTTGGAACTGAAGTATTCATTGAAGGAGATACTTCAAGGATACATTTGAAAGCTTCCCTAATAGACTAGATCAAGCAGAATAAAAAATCTCAGAACTTAAAAACAGGCCTTTTGAAATAAACCATTAATATGAAAGTCAATAAAAAATAAAAAAGAATGAGCAAAGCTTTCATAAATTTAAGACAACACTAAGGAACCAAATATATGAATTACTGGTATCCCCAAGTGTGAAGATAAAATAAAATGATTAGAAAATCTATTTAACAAAATAATAGATGAAAGCTTTCCACAGCTAGCGAGAGATTTACATACTTAGACAGAGGGGGCTCAATGAACCCCAGGTATATAAAATACAAAAAAACACATTATAAACAGACTGTCTAAAGTCAAAGACAGAAAGTAAATCCTTTTGCAAGAGAAATCTATCCAGTCACCTATACAGGAAAACCCATCAAACTGTGGAATTCTCAGCAGAAACCTTACAGGCCAGAGGAGAATGGAATTATATATTCAAAGTGCTGAAAGAATAAAACCTATTATCCAAGCATACTACATCCAGCAAAATTAACCTTTATAAATGAAGAATAAATTAAGCCTTTCTTAGACAAGCAAATGCTGAGGGAATCTGTTACCACTAGACTGATGCTACAATAATGCTCAAGGGAAGCCTAAACCTGAAGCAAAAGGATGACATTCACCATTATAAAACACACAAAAAAGTATAAAACTCACTGGTAAAGCAATCACACAAAAGAAGAAAAGACTTCAATGGTCCCATTACAGAAATTCACTAAACTATGATAAATAATAAGAGAAAATAAATATATATATGCATATATATGAATATATAAACCAACCAGAAAACAATTAACAATATGACAGGGACAATTCCCATATATCAATAATAACTTTGAATGCAAATGAACTAAAGTCTCTATTTAGAAGATAAAGAATGGTTGAATGGATTTTAAAAATAATAAGTTATAAGCCACTTAAAAGAAACTCACCATGCCAGAAAAGACATATATAGACTGAAAGGTAAAGTTAAAGGGATAGGAAAAGACAGTCCATGCAAATGGAAACCAAAAGTAAGCAGGAATGGCTACACTCATATCAGATAAAACAGACTTAAAGTCAAAAACAGTATTAAAAAAAAGACAATATGGTCATTATATAATGATAAAAGAATCATTTCAGCAAGAGGATATAATACTTCTAAATATATATTCACCCAACACTGGTGCACCTAGATTCAAAAAGTAAATATTACTAGATCTAAAAAGAAAGCTAGACTGCAATACAGTAATAGTGAGTGACTTTAGCAGTCCACTGTCAACATCAGAGAGATCTTCTAGACAGAAAATCAACAAAAGAAGATGAACTTAAACTGGACTTTAGAGCAAATGGACCTAACATACATTTACAGAAAATTCTATTCAACAACTGTAGAATATACATTCTCTTTTCATCAGTTCATGGAACATTCTCCAAGATATACTTTATGTTAGGCCACTAAACAAGTCTCAATGAATTTCTGAAAGTCAAAATCACATCAAGTATTTCCTCAGACCACAATGGAATAAAACTAGAAATTAACACCAAGAGGGACTCTGGAAACTACACACATAGTTGAAATTAAGCAACATGCTCCTGAATGGTCATTGGATCAATGAAGTAATTGAGATGGAAATAAAAAAATTTTTTTAACAAATGAAATTTATATACAACATACTAGAACTCTTAGATACAGCAAAAGCAGTACACAAAAGACAAGTATATAGTGATAAATGCCTACATCAAAAAAGTAGAAAGATTACAAATTAACAATCTAAGAATGTACTTCAAAGAACTAGAAAAGCAAGCAAAAGCCACATCCAAAATTAAGAGAAGAAATAATAAAATCAGAGTAGAACTAAATGAAATAGAGAATTTTTAAAAACAACACAAATGGTAAATTAAGCAAAAAGTTGGTTCTTCAAAAAGATAAATGAAAGTGATTAACTGCTAGCTGGATTAATCAAGAAGGTAGAAGACCCAAATAAAATTAAAAATGAAAAAGGAGAAATTACAACTGATACCACAGAAACACAAGCAATCATTCGAGACTATTATAAACAACTATATGCTGACAAACTAGAAAACCTAGAAGAAATAGATAAATTTCTGGGAACATAAGAGCTACCATGACTTACTCAGGAAGAAATAGAAAATCAGAATAGAACAATAGTGTGAGTAAAATCGAATTAGTAATAAAGAAAGTTCTCAAGAAAGAAAAGCCCAAGACTTGATGGATTCATAGCTGAATTCTACCAAACATGAAGAAGAAATAATGCCAATCTGTGTGAAACTATTTCAAAAAACTGAAAGAGAAGAGAATTTCCGCTACCTCTTTCTATGAGACCAACATCACCCTGATGCCAAAACCAGACAAGGACACAACAAAAAAGACAACTACAGGCCAATAACCCTGATGAACATAGATGCAAAAAAACCCTCAACAAAACACTCAAACACTGAATTCAACAGCACATCAAAAAGATAACATACCATGATCAAGTGGGATTTATAGCAGGGATGCAAGGATGGTTCAACATACACAAATCAAAAAAAGTGATATATTGTATCAACATAATGAAAAACAAAAACTATATGATCATCTCAATAGATGCAGAAAAAGCATTTGATAAAATTTAACATCCAATTATGATAAAAAAGATGCAATATATTAGGCATAGAAGGAACATACCTCAAAATAACAAAGGCCATATATGACAAACCCATAACTAACATCATACTGATTGGGGAAATCTTTACGGTGCTTCCTCTAAGAACTGGAAAAAAGAGGATGTTCACTCTCACCACTTTTATTCAACATAGTATTGGAAGTCCTAGCCAGAGCAATCAAGCAAAGAGAGAAATAAAAGGCATTCAAATTGCAAATGAGGAAGTCTAGTTGTCGTTTTTGCTGATTATTTTGTATCTAGAAAAACTTAAAGACTCCATCAAAAATCTTTCAGATTTGATGAATTCAGTACAGTTGCAGGATATAAAATCAATGTACAGAAACCAGTAGCATTTCTGTAAACAAATAATGATCTAGCTGAGAAGGAAATCAAGAAGGTAATCCTACTTACAATAGCTACAAAAAAGTAAAATACCAAATAATCAATGTAACCAAGGAGATGAAAAATCTCTACAAAAAAACCCTACAAAATTCTAGTGAAAGAAATTGAAGATAACAAACAAATGGAAAAGAATCTCAGGCTCATGGATTAGAAAGAATTAATATCACTAAAATGGTCATATTGGCCAAAGCAATGTAAGAATATCAACATCATTCTTTACAGAAATAGAAAACACAATCCTAAATTTCATATGGAACCAAAAAGGAACCTGTTGGTCAGAGTGATAGGGAAAACCATTAGGGAAAGGACACAAACCTTCTGAAAGGTCGGAAGGTTCTGCAGAAACCTGGGGGAGAATAGCTGAAGACAGCTGCTGTATAAACCGAGGCAGAAGGCAAGGAGTAGGTACAAGGGAGCGTAGGAGAATTTATCTTAAACAGGCCTGTTTAATTATGTTGACCAGGAACTGACCTTTGATCATCCACACGTGTGACATTCCCTAAAAGGGGAACAGTAAATGTTAATTACCTGCAGGTTGTGTTGGCTCCAGGTTTTCCGCATTGTGCCTGCACTGAATAAAAGCAAGCAGCTCCAGCTTCTCAGGGCTGCTCTCTGGCCACTAGAGCCAGGCAGTCACCTAGCTGCTCTTACACTGCATACCTGTGTCTGAGTACTCATTTCATGGGTCAGCCAGGGTCTGTGGGACAGACCTGGCAGGAGTTCAAATGAAAAAACACAATCTTAAACAAAAAGAATAAAGTTGGAGGCATAAATTACCTGATTTCAAAATATATTACAAGGCAATAGTAACCAGAACAACATAGTATTGGCATAAAAATAGAAATATAGACCAATGAAACAGAATGGAGAGCCCAGGAATAAAGCCACATATTTTCAGACAACTAGTCTTCAAAAAAATCCAGTAAGAACTTACATTGGAGAAAGGACATCCTCTTTAATAAATGGTACTGGAAAAATTGGATAGCCATGTGCAGAAGAATAAAACTGGACCCCTATCTCTTGTCACATACAAAAATCAACTCAAAATGGATTAAAGACTTAAATATACTACCCAAAACTGCAAAAATACTAGAAGAACACCTAGGGAAAACTCTCTTGGACATTGATCTAGGCAAAGAATTTATGACTAAGACATCAAAAGCACAGGGAACAATATCAAATATGAACAAATGGGACTTCATTAAACTAAAAAGCTTTTGCACACCCCCCCACACACACATAACAGAGAGACAACCTGTTGAATGGGAGAAAATATTTGCAAGCTATTCCTCCAACAGGGAACTAATATCCAGAATAAACAAGGAACTCAATCAACTCAAGAGGAAGAAAACAAATAATCCTAATTAACAGTGAGCCAAAGACATAAGTAAGATTTCTTAAAAGAAGACATACAGATGACTAACAGCTATATGAAAATATATTCAACATCACTCATCATCAGAGAAATTCAAATCAAAATCGCAATGAGATATATTATCTTAACCAGTCAAAATGGCTATTATCAAAAAGACAAATTATAATAGATGGTGGCAAAAATGCAGAAAAACGAAAACTCATACACTGTTGGGAATGCAAACTGGTATAGGCACTATGGAAAACAGTATGGTGATTTCTCAAAAAACTATAAATAAAATTACCATTCAATCCAGCAATCCCACTACTGAGTATCTACCCAAAGGAAAAGAAATTAACACATCCAAAAGATAACTACCTTTACATGCTTATTATAGCACTTCACAATATCAAAGATACAGAATCAACCTAAATATCCATCAACAGATAAATGGATAAAGAAAATGTGATATATATATGTATATACACACAATAGAATATTATTCTTCCATAAAAAAGGAAGAAATCATCTCATTTGCAGCAACATGGATGGAACTGGAAGTCATTATCCTAAATGAAATAAGATAGGCACAAAAAGACAACTATTGCATGTTATCACATAAGTGAAAGAGCTACAAAATTTGAACACAGGGAGGTAGAGAATGGAAAAATAGATAACAGTCTGGGAAGGGTGAGTAAGAGGCAGGGGAGGATGAAGAGAAGAGGGTTAATGGATACAAACATACAGTATCTGTGGCCAGCTGTGGGGCCTCACGCCTGTAATCTCAGCACTTTGGGAGGCTGCTGGGCAGATCACTTGAGGTCAGGAGTTCAAGATCAGCTTTGCCCAACATGGTGAAATCCTGTCTACTAAAAATACAAAAATTAGCTAGGCATGGTGGCACATGCTTGTAATCCCAGCTACTTGGGAGGCTGAGGCAAGAAGATGGCTTGAACCCAGAAGTTGGAGGTTGCAGTGAGCTGAGATCACTGCACTTCAGTCTGGGTGACAGAGTAAGATTCCCTCTCCAAAAAAAAAAAAAAGATTAAATTCAAAGTTTGATAGCAGAGTAAGATGGATGAACATATTTTTGAGAAATGTATTGTACTAAACACCTGGACTTGATCACTACACATCGTTTAAATGTAAAACAAAACCTCACGTACTCTATAAATTTGCAAAAATTCGAAAGTGACAGTACACTAAGGATGTAAGAGCAGAAACACAAAATGAGCCTGGAAACTCAATCATACTGTTGCATGCAAGACTAAGCCTGATATCATTATCAAGTAAACAGTAAATGTACTTACCATTTAATAAACTGGTAGACAGGTTTTCTGTTTTTACAGTCAAAAGCTTTCCAAACTGTTCAAATGTTTAGATTATTTTCAGGATTTTACTATATAAAAAGTGACGAATGAAAATTTTCATATATAAATTTACATCCCATTTCCTCATGTTTTATTTAAAACATAAACTGAAACACAATTATGTTGATTTGGTTATGTGTATGTTTATATAAAATTAACTAATTTACTACAATATTTTAATATAGAGCTGTAGATAGTATTATTTTATCACCGAAAAATAAGAAAACAAAAATACTTAA
Source organism: Colobus angolensis palliatus (assembly GCF_000951035.1). Lineage (NCBI taxonomy): Eukaryota > Metazoa > Chordata > Mammalia > Primates > Cercopithecidae > Colobus > Colobus angolensis. Next base: position 1,813,937 of record NW_012120376.1, on the reverse strand, counting down.
GGTGATTGATAGCCCAATCATAGTGATTTTATCTTTACAAATTATATGATTGGTTTTTAAAAATTTTTCACATGTACCCTCAAAATGTGTACTTCTATTATGTATCAATTTTAAAATATTTCAAAATGAAAACATATAAAAAATCTTTCTATATGCAACACTTCTCATTTCAAATATTTTATGTGTTTTGAGATATTTTATCAGAAAGTAGATACTTGCTAAAGAAAACTTTAATTAGCATTTCTATTTTTACAGCATATTTATTCCTTTCACTTACAATTATTATATCCATTCTACCTTTTTTTTCATAACTTTCTTTTAATAATGAAGATATTTAGGGCTATAAATTTACCTATAAGACCAGCTTTGATAATATTTCACAATTTTGTTTATATGTAGTACTTTTCATTTGCTATTTTCTACTGTTTGATTCTGACACATTAATTCTCTATACAAGTATTGTGCTTTTCACAGAGGGGCCTTTATTTTACTGTTGTTAATTTACAATGTGGTAGATATTGTCACAGTTATTATTTTTATCTACTAACTCTATTCTAAACTGAAAATGTAACCTCTTCAATTTCTCTTTGTGGAACAAAAATGATTTTATTTTTGCCTAGTATAGCAAACATATTTTGTAAACCACGCAAGGACATTTTAAAAGAACATATATTTTCTGCTTCTGGGTACAGAGCTTAATATATTTCTACTGATCCAACTTCATTAATTTTATTACTCAAAACTGACATGTCCTCATTTAATTTTTGACAACTTCTTATAATAAAGAGTGATAGTGACATTAACTGTCCCAACTATAATTTTCTGCCCATTTCTCCTTGAATTCCTAAAATTTACTCCATATTTTGATTCACATAAATTTTCTGGCTATCATAATTTCATGTAGAATTTAACTTCTAGGAATATGAAAAGATTTCCTTTGTTATGTTTTAGTGATTTTTTTTTTTTTCCTTAAACACTTTTTTGTCTTCCCTTAGTATGAACACCCTGCTTTGGTTTTAGTGGCTTTTACTTAATGTATATTTGCCCATGATTTTATATTTTATCATTCTAATTAAAAAATAGTTACATTTATAGAAAGTCTATTTTGTAAATTTTACTTTACTCAATTTTATTGTAACTGAAATGTTACAAAGATATTTCAGTAATTTCATTTTTAATTTGACTGCTGTTTGTTTTAGGTTTCTGTGTTTTATTGTATGATCTTTATTTTCTCTTCTTTGATCTATATTTTTTAAGTATATATTCTATGTTTGATTCTATGAGTGATTACTTTAAAGAAAAATGCAAAATGTTATAGTTCTCTATAGTACTGTATCATAAACTACATTCTGGTAAACATTAGCTTAGGGGATCATAATACACAGTCCTAAGGATCAGAAAAGCTAGAAATATAACAAACCTCTCCAAATGTTAATGGCTTACAAGAAATTAGCATTTTCTCTCACTGTTCTCCAAGTTGACTGGGCTCAACTCAGGGTCTCTATTAGTTTCAGTCAGGTGACAAGTGTTCCAGTCATTCAAACTCAATTTGTGTGTAAGATGACTGTCTCTGACCTCTGGTAGCTGATGCTAGCTGATGGCTAAGACTGAGCTGGGATTAACATGTGAAGTTTGCTTCTGACAACATGGTGGGCTGGATTTTAAAAGAGACTATCCTAAAGTGTTTTGAGAATCATAAACAGAAGCTGTAAGACTTTTTATCTAGCCTCAGAAGTCCCAAAAAATGGCTTCTCATGTGTTCAGTTGGTCAGAAAAGTTATGAAGTCCAGCCCATATTCAAGTGGAGGGAAAATAATCATCAACTCTTGTTGGGAAGAACAGCATTCTCATGCAGGAAAGAAAGGAATTGGTGGAGTCTATCTTTTAGATACTTCTTGAAAAAATTACAACGTTGTTGAACGTATTAAAGAAAAAACTTGTATAATGGCTAACTAAATTATTTAATCTGAAAAAGTCTTTTACTCACACATAAACCATCATCCTTATAGCAGTACACCCACAACAGTAGTTTCAGAATTGTTATAGACCAGCATTTTCTTATAGAAATATAATATAAGACACATGTAATTTTAAATTTTCTAATCACCTTAAAAAATAAAAAGAAACAGATAAAATTAACTTAATAGTATAGCCCAATATATCTAAAACATTATCATTTTGTCAACGAAAAGTGTCAAGCTCCACAAAATATTTTAAGAGATTTATTCTGAGCCATATATGAGTCACCATGGCCCATGACACAGCCCTCAGGAGGTTCTGAGAACATTTGCCCAAGGCGGTCGGGGTGCAGCTTGGTTTTATACATTTTAGGGAGGCGTGAGGCATCAATCAAATACGTATAAGAAATACATTGGGTTGGTCCGGAAAGGCAGGACAACTCAAAGTGAGGGCTTCCAGGCTATAGGTAAATTCAAACATTTTCTTCTTGACAATTGGTTGAGCTTGTCTAAACACCTAAGATCCGCAGAAAGGAAATGCTCAGGTTAAAATAAAAGATTAAAAGATTGTGGAGACCAAGGTTCTTTTGAAGTCTTATAGTGGCTCACCTTAGAGACAATAGATGACAAATGCTTCTTATCCAGATCTTTAAAAGGTGCTAGACTTGACAGGTGCAGTGGCTCACACCTGTAATCCCAGCACTTTGGGAGTCAGAGGCAAGTGGATCACAAGGTCAGGAGTTTGAGACCAGTCTGACCAACACAGAGAAACTGCATCTCTACTAAAAATACAAAAATTAGCCAGGTGTGGTGTAATCCCAGCTACTCAGGAAGCTGAAGCAGGATAATCCCCTAAACCCGGGAGGCAGAGGTTGCAGTGAGAGGAAACCGCGCCACTGCACTCCATCCTGGGTGACAGAGCGAGACACCATCTCAAAAACAAACAAACAAACAAAAAAGGTGCTAGACTTTTAGTTAATCTCTTTAGTATTGAGAGAGCCTGGAAGAAAAAGATCTAGCCATGTTAACAGAGATTCTTTACAGATACAAATTTTTCCCCACATACAAATTTTTCCCCTCAAAGGACAGCTTTGCAGGGCCATTTCAAGATATGGCAAAGAAACATGTTTTGGGGTAAAATATTTTTATTTTCTTCCTTGTCTTGTAAAGTTATATCGGAGTAAGGCTGGAAAGTAAGTCACAACATATAGGGTTAAATAAAACCCATCTGATGAGAATTTATGGTTTGTAGGGCTAGACTCCCTAGACCCCTTAGATAGGAATTTGGGCAAGATTAAAAAAAATCAGATCTTAGTCCTCAATTTCAACATGTAAACAATAGAAACATTATTAATAAAAATTTTGTAGTTACTTTTGTATTGTCTTTGAAATCCAGTGTAGATCTTATCCTTAGAGCACATCACAAATGGTCACATATGACTATTCTTTACAATGTTGCTCTAGACTATAAACTCCTTGAAAGCAGTAATCATGTTCTCTTCAATCTTCTATCTCAAACATAAATGTGCTTGCTACGTAGGAAAAATTTATGTGTTTGATAACTGACTTAAATAATGAATTTCAAAGTTATAATTTTTATAAAGCATAGTCCCTCAAGCTTTCCTCTCTTCATAAATTTTGAGGAGTCTCATGCCAATATTCCCATATTCACTGCCAGCCTTTGTTAATATAATATGGAATTTGCTACTCAGTTTTAATATGAAATTTGCTACTCAGTTATGGAATTTGTCACTCAGTTATTTTTAGTAGTCTCTCTTCACTTTTAGAAATAATTTATACATTGCAAAAATTGTATTAAGAAATTAATAGCAATAATTTAGATCATTGGTTTTGTTATTCAAAGCCAGTCATTCATTTGTTTCTCCTTTTATGCCACAGTAATTCTCAAGGTTACATTATTTGTCACATCATACTGGGTTGTAGAAATAAAATACAAAAACTCAAACAAATTTCTACTCTCATACCTTTTTTTTTTTTTTTTCTTTGAGATGGAGTCTTGCTCTGTTGCCCAGACTGGAGTTCAGTGGAGCGATCTTGGCTCACTGTAACCTCCGCCTCCCAGGTTCAAGTGATTCTCCTGCCTCAGCCTCCCTCGTAGCTGGGATTACAGGCTCTCTTAACTATTATTTTCATTTCCTAAGGCCTTCATTTTTTTCTCACTCTTCTTGTAAAACATGTGTAAAAAAGTTCCTTGAGTGATGCATTCCATGTGTCCTACAATAATTGCCAATATATTATGCCAACTTATATTGCTATTTCATCTCTTGAAAAATGTGTATATATTGCTCCATTATCTTCAAACATAAAGTGTTATAGAGGAAACATCTGATCCCAGGATGATTGCTTTTTATTAGCATTGTTTTTCCTGACTAGTGCTTAGATTATTCCTTTCTAACACATCAAATTTTTTTCAGAATGTCTATTTTATTTAATTTCCTCTGGGACATGGTAAATTATTTTAATCTTTGCAAAGGCTCAAATCTTTTTGTTAGTTCTGGAAATATTTCTTCTGTTTTTTATCTCTGATTTCTGTTTATTTAATTTGTTTTGTTTTCTTATTTTCTCAGCTTAGTAACAGTTTATATTGACTTTCTAAGCCATGTATCAGTATCATATCTTTTCACAACTTTGTAATTTATTTCACTTTCTCTTCTGTACTTTAAGGATGTCTCAAGTCTCCTCTGCACAGAATTGCACACAGCTGTGCTATTGGGACTAAATTTTAGCCTACACTCCATTTGCCAAACGTGTCCCCTGAGAGAAGCTGAAGCCACTGAGAGCTGAAACTTGGTCTTATTCTTTCATTTATAGGAGAACGTTTTTCCTAATTCATCAGCCCAGATAAAGTACCTTTGTCTAAATTTTATGAAGGGGGCTCTAAAATTATATTCAGACAGTTGTTTTCTATTTTTCATTAATAATGTGTTTTAACTTCTTACTGGTCTTTCTGTGTCTCTATCAGATCCGCAGTTGTACTAAGCCTGCATCTCAATTGCTCGCCTAAGTGTTATAAACCTACCTGATTACCCTCTATTCAATTCTTTCGACTTACTACTGTTTTTTTTTCTTTTATTCTCCCTCAACATTTGATTATGAACATCTAAGAAGTGTACAGTAAACACACTCAAACCCCAGGACCTATATCTACAATTAACATTTTATATTTTATCACATCTCTCCAGTTATTCATTTCTCTGTTAACCCACCATCCATCTTACCTTTTTTTGACAAGTTTCCAAGTAAACACCAGAATGCCTCACCAGAAGCCAAGCTTTCACTAGAGCTTAACATTTCTTTATAGTTTTTTCTGGGGTATTGTTTATATGTAACGACATGCAGAAATCGTAAATGTATATTTGTTATTTGCTGAGTTTTGACAAGTGCATGAACCTGTGAAACCAAAGTCCTTCCCAAGAAATGGGATGTTACCATAAGCCCACAAAGTTCACTGGTTCCCCCTTTCAAGTCAGTCCCTGCTTCTGTCCCCAATTCATATAAGTACCAGAGAGTGTGCACTCCTTAGTCTGACTCTTTTCATTCAATAAAATTGTGGGGGCTCTGCTTGTTGTTGCATAAAATAGAACTCTCTCTTTTTATTGTTGAGTAGAATTTCATTGTATGAATATAACATAGTTTGTTTATCCAGGCTCCTATTGATGGACATCTAGGCTATTTCCAATTTAGGGCTATTTTATTATTATTATTATTATTAATGCTAAGAACATTACTGTAGAAGTCTTTTGTGGACATATGTTATCATTTCTCTTAGGTAAACATTTTCGAGTGAGATTATTGGATAATAGGATGGGTCTATGTTTAGTTTCCTAAGAAACTGAAAGATCTTTTGTGAAGTGGTTTTACAATTTTACAGCCCAACCAACAATATATGGGAGTCAGTTTACTGCACATCCTTGCCAAGGTAAATGATTGTAAGTCTTTTTAAGTCATTCTAGTAGATACGTACTTTACATTTTTTTCTGAGGACAATGATATTGAGCACTTTCGTGTCACCCATATATCTTATTTTATGCACTGCCTACTCAAGTCTTCAGCTCATTTTTATTGAATTTTTTTATTATTAGGCTGTATATATGAACGAATAACATTAGTCCCCTTGTCAGCTATATCTTTTGAGAATATTTTCTCCCATTCTCTGATTTTCCTATTCAGTTTTTAAATGCCTGTGGATGAATGGGATTTTCTAACTTTGAAAAAGGCTGATTTATTACTTTTATTTATAATTATGGCTTTACTATCTTCAGAAACCTACTGCCCAAATACAGAGATATTCTCCCCATTTTCTTCTACCAGCTGTATATTTTTAGCTTTTCAGTTTAGGTGTACAGTCCAGTTTGAGTCAATATTTGTGTATTTTATGAGGCACGAGTTAAGGTCCATATTTTTCCAGTAGATATCCCATCTTTTTCAGTATATGTTGAAAAGACTTTCTTTTCAACATTACATGCTTTGACACCTTTGTTGAAATCAAAACATCACAAATGTGTGAAGCTATTTAGGGCCCTTCCTCTTTTTCTTTTTTTTTTTTTTTTCCTTCTTTTGATCTGTTTGTTGATCCCTAGGCCAACATCACACGGTGTTAATTACTATACATTTTGATGAATCAAAAGATTGATTTGGGAGAAGTGACACTTTAACAATATTGTCTTCCAATTCATGAACAACATTTATTCTCCATGTATTTATGTCTTTTAAAATGTATCCCACAAATATTTTGTAGTTCTCAGCGTAGATGCCCTGCATAAAAATTTATTTGCACTGAAATTTATTTCTAAGTACTTTGTTACTGCTACTGTGAGATAATTATTTTTCTATTTAATTTTCCAAACTTTTGTGGCTAGTATCTAAAAATACAATTGATCATTATACTGAACTTGCTAAATTAACTTATTCTAGTAGCTTTGTGAAAGATTAGTATTTTCTAGATAAAAAATCATGACATCTTTAAAGAGAACATTTTATTTCTTCATTCTAATGTTTATGCCTTTTGTTTACTTTTCTTGCTTTATTGTGTTGGTCAGGACCTCTGGAAAAATGTACAATAGCAGTGGTGAGAGTCAGAAGATTTATGCCATTATTTCATCAAACATTTTTTTCTATTCACTTACATTTTTTCTGTCTCTCTGAGACTCACTTATATACATAGGCAATTATACATGTAAATATTGTTCCACAGGTCTCTCAGCCCCAGTCAATTTTTCTTTCAAGATTTTTTATCTCTGTTCTTCAGGTTTGATCATTTTCACTTATCTATTTCACTGTTATTTTTTTCTTTTTTTTCAGTGATTGCTTTTTTATATTCTCTCATATTACAAGCATATTTTACTTTGCTATCGAGCAGTTATAACAGCTGCTTTAAAAATGTACGTCTGCTAATTTCACCATCTAATTCACCTTATAGTCTCTATTGACTGCACTTTCTGTTCATAATAGAATATATGCTCTGTTCATAATAGAATTATACGAATATTTATTAGCATATAATATGAATTTTGGATTTATTATTAGCATTGTAAATGATATATTACTGAAACAATAGATTCATTTCTTCTGAAAAATATTAATAAGTATTTTAGGAGGCACTGTCTTGGATGAATTCAAATCCCAAACTCTGAAGTATCACTTTAGATATTTTAGTCTCAGTTGAGTTATTAGGATAGAGTCTGCCCCCATGCATATAGTTCTAGGATATTAGGGAAGAATTTACAGACAAGATCTCAGGGTATCCCTGTCTGACTCTCTCTTTTCTGAACTTTCCCCTTTCTCTTTCTAACTTCTGTAGGTGCCTTGAGTCTTCAGGTTCTTCCATCCAGCCATATTGAAGTCGTTTATTTGAGTTTCATCAGCCCTGCATGATGCTGATTGGAGTCTGTCCTGGGGATAAAGCTTTTTAAATAGTAGAACATTTACCAAATAATATTTCCTTCTTTCAAGTCAAGCTTCCTCCAATATCTGCCTCTTTTGGTTCACATTATAATGACTTCATATACATATTTTTTCTATTTTGTCAGACTTTATAATTGTTATCTGCAGAAGAGTTCATCTGAGAAGAGTCGCTGGATATTATTACCATAAGTCTAATTTATCTTTCTTTATAACATTTTGTTAAAGTAACTTAGTCTCCTGCCCTGTAGAATTTTCTTCCTTTTGTACTTTGTTGATTGCATCCTAGTGGACTAGTTTAGCATACTTCTCTGTCCTTGGCATCTCCTATAAATTGACATTTGGATCTAGAAACTTGATACAATTTTGTTTAAAATTATTTTTGACTATACTATTATATTTCTTCCATGGTTTTGTGTTCTGTTAAGCATCACTTAATGACTCATTGTCTCTCTTTTTAGGATGTCAGCATCTATAGATGGTCAATGCCTGGACTCATTATAAAGTTATGTGTTTTTTGTTTTTTTTTTTTTTGAGACGGAGTCTCGCTCTGTCGCCCAGGCTGGAGTGCAGTGGCCGGATCTCAGCTCACTGCAAGCCCTGCCTCCCGGGTTTACGCCATTCTCCTGCCTCAGCCTCCCCAGTAGCTGGGACTACAGGCGCCCGCCACCTCGCCCGGCTCGTTTTTTGTATTTTTTTTAGTAGAGACGGGGTTTCACTGTGTTAGCCAGGATGGTCTCAATCTCCTGACCTCGTGATCCTCCCGTCTCGGCCTCCCAAAGTGCTGGGATTACAGGCTTGAGCTACCGCGCCCGGCCAAAGTTATGTGTTTTAACTTAGACCCTTCTGCATGGATAATCACAATGAGGCAGGAGAATAGGATCTGGAGACAGGGAACCTAAGATTGTTTCATGCCGACTTCCTAGAACTAAATTGAAAGGAAAACCCTAACTTTCCACACCTAAGTAGCAAAAGGAGCAGAGGATACACCCTTTGCAAACCCTCCACCTTTTCTGTGTAGCAGATGGGAAATTGGCTGTCTGCAACAAATCAGACTGATTGCAGGCTGAGTCTTTGTTTGCATAGAAGCATAACTTTGTAACTTCACCCTAGCCTCTGATTGTTTGCTAAAAGCAACCAATCATATGTTTGCAGAAGAATGTGACCTTTGTAACTTCACTTCAGGTTCTGGTTGACTGCTTTCTGCAACCAAGCAGACTGATTGCAGGCTACCACTTTATTGACATGAGGTGAGAATGATGTAGCCAATGGGAAACTTCTAGGGGGTATTTGGACCCAAGAAGATTCTGTATCCAGGCCGTTGAGCCACCGCTTGGTCTGTTCCCATACTGTGGAGTGTACTTTTGTTTTCAGTAAATCCCTGCTTTCATTCTTTTGTTGCTTTATTCTTTCTTTGCCTTGCTGGCCGTTTTGTCCAATTCTTTGTTCAAAATGCCAAGAACCTAGACAACTTGCAGTCACAACCCTCTACTGGTGACAACAATGTCTGAGTATTTTAAACTTTACTAAGCATTGTCAAATGTGCTCTATATAGTAAAATTTCTATGTAGACTATCACTAACAATGAGCAAGAAGTACTGTTTCTCTACACCCTAATGGTACATCATTTTGGAGTAATATTTAAAAGTTGTCATTTTTTACAGGTGAGAAATATATCCAACTGAGGCTTTAATTATATTTAGTCACAAATGAAATTAACCTTGTTTCCTTAGGGTCTTTTTGGTTTGTTTGTTTTCGGTTTTTTTTTTTTTTTTTTTTTTTTCACTGTGTTAGCCAGGATGATATCGATCTCCTGACCTCATGATCTGCCCATCTTGGCCTCTAGTTTGTCCTTATTGATTTGTAAAAGTTCTTAATATATCAATTTTAATCATTATACATATCTCTTTCCAGTTTTTATTTCACTATGTAATTTTA
>NW_012120376.1:1684549-1804069 GCF_000951035.1 Colobus angolensis palliatus | reverse complement strand
TTTTTTTTTTTTTTTTTTTTTAGCTATTTGGTGTCTCTTCTTCTATATCTTGCTCCTCATTTGACCAGTTCCTGATTAGATCATATAGTTTGTCCTTATTGATTTGTAAAAGTTCTTAATATATCAATTTTAATCATTATACATATCTCTTTCCAGTTTTTATTTCACTATGTAATTTTAAACAATTGAATATTGTGGTAGGCAGAATAGTAGCCCCTCAAAGATGTCAATGTCCTAATGCCTAGAATATCTGAATATAGTATGCTACATAGCAAAGGGGAATTAAGCCTATATATGGAATTAAGGTCACTAATCTGCTGACTTCAAAATAGGAAGAGTGTCCTAGATCCTCTTGGTGAGCCCAGTTAAGGACTCACAGGAGTCCTTAAAAGTAGAAGAGAAAGAAGAAAAGGTCAGAATAATGCAATCTGAGACTTACTTAACTTGTCGTTGTTGTATTTGAAGATGGAGGAAGAGAGCCATGAGCCAAAAAATGTAGGCAGCCTTTAAAAACTGGAAAAGACAGCTAGAAAATTCCCCCCACAACCTCCAGCAATGAAAGCAACCCTACCGATACCTTGATTTTTAGACCAGGAAAATTCGTCAGACTTTTCACCTACAGAACTATAATATGTGTGTGTTCTTCTAAGCCACAAAGATTGTGATATTTGTTACAGAAGTCATAGAAAACAAATAAAAATGTGAAAAAATTCATAATATACAGATGATAGTAACATAGAGTAATGAACCATGCTATGCCCTTAACATAGGGTTTTAAAAAATTAAGTCATGGTCAATATTATTTACACTACCCATATGTACTGAGTTACAATCCTGATTATTTTGAAGTAAACTAGACATTTTACCATTCCTCTATAAATATTTCAGATATAATTATGAATTATAAGCAGTCTTTTTGAAACATAACCAAAATATTATTTTATACCTGAAACTTCATAATTATACCTAACACCATAAATATCCTGTTATTGTTATCTTTTTCTTTTATACTTTATTTGTTTGATACATGCATCCAAATGAAATCTATTCCTTGCAACTCATTGATATGTTATTGTTTATTTTCATCTATAGGTTCTCTCTTCATCTCTTTTAATTTTGTTTGTTTGTTGATATCATCACGCTCTTTATTCCAAAAAGCTTTTATAGTCTGGATTTTGCTGATTGTATATCCATGCACAGTTGAACAAGTTCCTCTATGCCCTGTAGTTCCTGTAAATTTATACTTAGCTCCTGAGGTTTCATCAGTTTCAAATTTCATTTTTTGGTAAGAATATTTCATAGATGTTTTCTGCTTCTCTCTGCAGACATATGACATATAGTTCATTTTACTTATTTTAAACATTTTTACTAACATGTGCTATCATACAAAAAAGTTCATATGTGTTCAAACAAATATATGTTCATGTATTACAGTAAAATACAAATTTATTTATTATTTTCTCTATATTATTCAAACCCTATAATCCTTTTTGTTTCTGTTTTTTTATTTTTACACATTTGCAGGGTACAAGTATAGGTTTCCTATTTGCATATGTTGTGTGAAGTGGTGAAGTCTGGAGTTTTAATGTACTGATCACCTGAATAGAGAACACTGTGCCTATACGTAATTTTTCAACTCTTACTACCCCCCACCCACCCACCCTTTGTAGTCTCCATTGTTCATTATTCCTGTGTGTCCATGCACACCCACTGTTTAGTTTCCACTTATAAATGAGAACCTGCAGTATTTGACTTTCTGTTTCTGAAGTTATTTCACTTAGGAGATAACTTAGGAAATGGCCTCCAGTACCACCCATGTTGCTGCAAAAGACATGATTTCATTATTTTTAATGGCTGAGTAGTGTTTCATGGTATCTATCTATCTATATCAAATTTTTATTACCAAGTTCTCCATTGATGGACCCTTAAGTTGATTCCATATTTTTGCTATTGTGAATAGTGCTGTTATAAACATATGAGTGCAGGTATCTTTCTGATGTGCTTTTTTTTTTCCATTTGAGCATAAAACCAGTAATGGAATTATTGGATCAAATAATATTAGAATCTTATAATCTTTAACTCCACTTAACTCCACTCATCTTTTGTGTGATTTTTGTCATACACTTAGTTCTACACATAATTTAAACTGTAAACGTCACTACATTTTTTTAATTCAGTATTCTCTTATATGTATCCAGATATTTTTTCTTGAGTTTTTCATTCCTTCTTGAATTTGTGCATCAAATATTCTTCTACCAAAATTCTCTTTAGTATTTCTTTAATTGGAGGATGTCCTAAAAGAATGTTTCTACTTTTTGCTTGAAATAATTCTGTTACAATTTTATTTTGAAAGATATTTTCAGTGAGCACAAAATTCCAGCTTGTGATTCTTGTAGTTTGTTTGTTTCCAGCATTTTAAGTTTGTCATTGTATTGCTTTATGGTTTTTATTCTCTCTGGAGAAATAAATTATCAATCTTATTGATACTCCCTTGAGGTAATGTATCTTTTTCCCATTTCTTCTTTATCTTTAGTTTTAACAAGTTTTACTATGATATGCCTACATGAGTTTTTTAAATTTATTTATCCTACTTGGGATTTGTTAAGTATTTTGAATTTGTTGATTGGTATTTTCTACTGGTTTTAGAAACTTTTCATCTATTACCTTTCAAATATTGTTTCTACTTATTTCTCTTTTTCTGCAACTACAATTACATATATTTTAGATTTTTCAAGCTTATCGCTAATATTTCTATTTGGTTTGTGTTTTATTCTTCTAGTTTGTTTGTGCTGCATTTTTGATATTTTCTATCAACCCATCTTTTGTTTAACAAACTCTTTATTTTGTGGTGTCCAATATTTTGTTATAACCATCTGAGTTCTTAATTTCAGATATTATATTTTTTAGTTCTAGAAAGTCCTTTGATATTCTTATAGATTGTATTATCTGGTGATATTCTCCTGTGGTCTATCATTTTTTAAAATTTCTATATTAACATAATATTTTAAATTCTCATCATGTAATAATATTATCTGGATCATCTGTGGGTCTGTTTCTAATGTTTGTTTATTTTGATTGTTTTTAAAATTGTCTTGCCTCCTTTCATGTCTAATAAATTTTTATATCATGTTATACTTGTTTATAAAAGAACTATAGAAGTCCCAGGTAATAATATGCTTCATTAGAGGTGATTCCTGTGTTAGATAGATAGTGTAAGGGTATATTATCCTTTCCTTTCCTCTGTTAGGTAGATAGTGTAATGGTATATTTTCTCTATGGCCTTTCTATACTTCCTGATTTACAGTCTAGTGAGTCTTCATCTTTTCAGCCTTAAAGAACTGAGGAAGATTCAGTTATGATTTTAGAGCTCTTCAGTTTAGCTTTTCATCCTCCATCTCTGGCTTCTAAATTAAACTATTTTGAAGAAAAGACCAGCCATGAGTTAAAATAGGCCCTTTTCTCCTATTAGATCTTTGTTTCCTATTTCTGAAACACCAAAAAATTGAAAGAGATTTTATTATTCTCTTTAGTATTCTTTAAGCCACTTTTTTTATTTTTAAAATTATTTATCTACTTATTTATTTATTTATTTATTTATTTATTTATTTATTTATTTATTTATTTTTTATTTATTTAGATGGAGTTTCGCTCCTGTTGCCCAGGCTGGAGTGCAATGGCAAGATCTCGGCTCATCGCAACCTCCACCTGCCGGTTAACTTACTTCTTGAACCTCTTATTCAGGTCAACATTTAGCAAATTTCTCATGAAAAAATCTAACCATGCATTTTAGGCTCCTTGTGTTTCCAGTGTCCCACAGGTCCTGGGCAACCACTGAAATCTTTGTTGTTTTCTCTTCACCCTGCCATGTAAGTATTATTATCTCCATGTTACACATAAAGGCATTGTATGGGAAGGGTGGATAGATAGATAAATTTAAAATATTACAAATAACCCTAAAAGTATATTAACTTTTTTATTTTCTTATTTTTATTTTTATTTTTTTTGACAGAATCTCGCTCTTTTGCCCAGGCTGGAGTGAAGAGGCACAATCTCAGCTCACTGCAACCTCCACCTCCCGGGTTCAAACGATTCTCCTGCCTCAGCCTCTCAAGTAGCTGGGATGACAGGCACCCGCCACCACACCTGGCTGATTTTTGTGTTTTTAGTAGAGATGAGGTTTCACCACGTTGGCCAGGCTTGTCGCAAACTCCTGATCTCAGGTGATCCACCCACCTCAGCCTCCCAAAGTGCCAGGACTACAGGCATGAGCCATCACACTCGGCCAGTATATTTTAATTAACTAAATTTTCCAGTGTTCAGAAAATACTATAACAGATCGAACTTCCGATACCTTGCCTGATAGCTCACAGAGCCACGATTAAATCCAAGTCTGTTTCACTGCAAAAGGTGTTTCATTTTACTTTCCATGGTATCATTTTAACTCTAATAATAACAGATATGCATATGACAGCATTTCATTCATCCGAGCCATTGGTGACAACTCGTACAACTGCTCTATTGCTCTCAGGTGTAACTCAACACAGAGAGGATCAGACTGGATGTATTCACATGTGCGCAGCTTGATACAGTTTTACAAAATATCTTTGACACATTCTTATCCTCCAAACGAACTTTGAAGTAAATAAAATTGTGTACACCAGTATGCATATGATAAAACTGAGGTTCCATAAATTAAGTAAGCAGAGGCTCAAACCCAGATCTTTCCAATTCTTTTCATTAACTTTACTAAAAAAGCCATTCTTACCTGAGCTTTCCTCATGTGCACCATAAGTGTTTCTCCAGTGTTTCTCAAACATTGGAACAAGGTGACACACATAGACAGTGATAATATTTCCTCAGTCACTTTGGGCAAAGAAAGGTGTTATTTGCTCATAATCCTGGAGATTCACCTATTCCAAACCTTCACTGGTCACAAGAGCTGCAAGAATCAATAATTTGGAACACCTGTATCCCACACTAGTGCATTGTAGACACTGATTGAGATGATCTAGTTAGTCTCACATGTAGGCTTTCTGAGACTTCTCAGTTTTCTCCATTGTTCACTAAAATGTGGTAGACAAAACTATTAATATTATATCAATAAGAGCATGTTATATATAAAATTTTATAACCAAACTGAAAATGGATATCACCCACCTCAGATGCCCTAGTTATACAAACATATTTTGATGTCTACTAATCTTTTAAACATTATAGGACTATTAATTCAAACACTATTCAAAATACTGCTGGGGATGTATTAAAAAAAAGTTGCCTCCTAAAAGAGCACAAATGGCAAGGATGTTTCATTCAATATGTTTGCTCTCTTCATCAACAGAAACCAGTCAGAAAAAATGAATTATGATATAATCATGTTCTTTTCTAGTGCACCATTAATCCCTCTTTGCCTGCTATTATAATTCACTTTAGCAAACAAAAACAGTATTTGTGATGATATATTAGCTCAAATTTAGTGTAATGTGTCAGGAAACAGAAATATGAATCTCAGACATAATAACATGTCAATATGAGTAAATTTCTTTCTGTGCTTCAGTCACTTTTGAGCTTATTTCTCCCCCATTGGCTTTTGCTTTCTTCAAATAACACTTCCCAGTCCCCATCACACCATTATAAATAAGTTTTAAACCTTTTTGAATTAAATAATTTCACAGTTTCCTCTTGGCTAATCTTTTTCTCTAGCTCATCTAGAATTTATATGAAATGTGAACAGATCAAATAATCACATGCATTCTATTTCTTACTTGAATGTGATAATTGTTAACATCTTCTTGCAGTATTTTCTATTACCATGAATAAGATCCTATCAATTCACTTCATCAAAGATGCTGAAAAGATTAACCAGAATGTATTAAATATTCTAGCCTATTTGATGAATTTTTGTTGAATTGTGATTGCGAGAGATGGTACAATTTTCAAATATGATATCTCATATTAGAATATGTTTAGTAGTTTTTTAATAACTAGAAGCTTTAAGCTGCTGTGTTAACAATATTTAGTAATTTAATAATTTAGTCTCCTGGTAAGAGAAGTCACATGCTTATGGAACTCCAGAAAATCAGCAGCCTGTCACCTGTGAATGAATTGTATAAAACCTAGCCCCAACAATTCAAATATTATAAGCTCAGGTACCCACTCTTTCAAAAAAAAAATCTGATATTTGTACCCCACACTTCTTTTTTACATAGAAATTAAACTGAAAAAAAACCTTTGTGATCGACCTTTTTTTGGTAGCTAAAAAAACTTAGCTCTAACCCAAAAGTAAATTTTAAACTATAAACCACGTTTATAACTGCAACTCCTGCCTACAGCTCCACACACACACACACACGAACACACAAATTCCTTCTCCCTGTTTCTTCTAAGTAGAGAACTATGTTTATGAATTGAGAAAAAAAATTGAAAATAGCTTTTAAATTATGACTCATAATTTGTGGACTATTAACAGAAAGCTTTTTCAAATGTAAACCTGTTTAGGTCTCTCCTCTGTTTAAAAAGTCTTCAACGATTCCAACTCCCTTCCTTACCCCTCCAACTTCCAGATAAATACTAAACCCTTTGTTAGGCATCCAAGGCCCTTTATAATTAGACCTAAGCTTATTTCTTGTCTCTGACTCCTCATTATGCCTTTAGATTCATTCAAATCTGTCTGATGCTTCTTGAATCTGCAAACCATGACTACTGTTAATTCATGTCTTTGCCTAGAAATGCCTTTCCCAGGTTTCTACATCTGAAAAGCTCATTTTTTTCCCCCCAATGAGAGTCATCTGCATCCCTGCCTTATTTGCTCCTATGGCCCTAGTCTACTGCTCAGTCTTATGCTACCTTGTTCAGACCTCTTTCTCAGAGCACAAAAAATTTCAAAAGAACAGGAATGTTTGATCCTCCTCCAAGAAACATAAAGGACCTTAGATTGTGCATTTTGTACAGTAAACTTACACATTTCAGCCTATACTTTTTTTTCCTAATAACCTTATTTCTTCAGTTAATTGGTTTTTCATCTTGTTGGATTATATCACTACCTTTTTAAATAAATAAATATAGCTGTATTAATTTAAAAGCTGGCATTAGAATTCTTTTAGAGAACATTGTCTTTATTAGGAAGCATGTATTTAAGCCAGGGAGAAAAGGTAAGCCCGGAGGGAATGCATTGGCAGGCTTCAAGACAACAAAAGAGATCATCAGATTGCTCTTCAACAACGAAGAAGAGGAATTCCTGGTAAGAAAGGGAGAGAAAGCAGAGAGGAGGGCAGAAGGCAGTATAGTAGAGGGTTTTAGTTTGAGTTTTGATTAACACAGAGGAATTTAGGAATGGAATGATTTTAAGATTAATATTAAGCTGGTTTTATTAATGTAACACAAACCTTCTCATCTTCCAGACACTGAGTAAATATCCTGCATCAAGGAACAGAATTCAACCTCCGTGATGTCTAGATTTATATTAAGGACACTGAGGATGATGTAAGAGAATCTCTAAACTAAGCTAATTGTGGAAGTGGGAGCTTAGAGTAAGGTGAAACCATGAGAAGGTAGAAACTCCTTAACTTTCCAAGAATATGGTGCTAGGCACTGGCCACAATCTATGGAAAATAAGTTAAGTCAATTTAAGCTGTACTTTGAGGACAGTGTGACTCCATCTGATAGCTACTATAGAAGAAAATCAATTATAGCACCATTAACATAAGACTGTTTGAAAATGCTTAGCAGGAGAAGGCTCTAAATGATTGTTCTAATTTGGGAAATGAGGATAATTTTTATTGGATTTTAGCAAGAGAGGTTGCATCATTTTCAGATAATTTTAAGAACAGTGTAAGGACAAAACAAATTTGAAATAAGAGGTTTAATTCTTCTGTTGAAAATAAAGGAAGAGGGAAATAAGGGGGATAATTTTTATTGAATTTTAGCAAGGGAGGTTGCATCATTATCAGATAATTTTAAGAACAGTGTAAGGACAAAAACAAATTTGAAATAAGAGGTTTAATTCTTCTGTTGAAAATAAAGGAAGAGCATTCTCTCACTCTTTTTCTTGGAGCATTTACATTAGAAAGCTTATAAAAGTTCTTTTTCTGTTTTTTTTTTTTTTTTGAAATGTATGTAAATTTTTCCGGAAGCTAAAAAAGCATCTTGCCAGTTTTGTGATCCAGGGATGTCCTTCTCAAGACCTAGGCTCCATATCTTTGAAGTGTAAACACCAAGGAAGATAGCACCCTTGCCTCTCAGTCTCTGTGGGAGGTTAGGAGCCTAACTTTAGCCAGGGCCTGGCTCCAAGTTGCAAAGCTACCTCCTGTTGTAAAGATGTATGTTTTTCTTTTATATAAAATTAAGTTTCTAATATAGATGGTCATCCTAATTACACAGTGAATTTAGGATGAACTATGTATAATAAATGGTGCCATCAGCATTCTTGCTTGAGGACTAGTTATTGTTTATCTTGAGAACATGAATGTAATGATTTGTTACTGCCTAGCTACACAAAATGGTGAGATTTCTTTCTGTCTTTGCAACCTCTTAGCAGATTGCCTGCAATATCATATCTCTGTTTAATATTTATTCAATAATAGAACTGGTTTCATTTTTTGCTACATTTGTGGAGAAGTTTTCTGGGTGGAGAGAATAATTTCTTTTTGTTTTTACTTATATTTTTCTAACAATAGTTGGTCAAAAAATGGTTCTCTCAAAAAGAAGGAATTTTTTTGTGTATTAGCAGACATTAGGCAATTTGCTACCACTGGAAAATTTGAATTTTATTGAGAGAGAAGGAAGGAAGGATTGTTACACAGTTAGGAACTAAGATCTGCAAACGATGGCAGAGAAGAGCAGTTGTGGGAGGGAGGAGGGATGCAAAGACATGTGAGGACCACAGTGGAGAATTCTCATTTCTTCAATGCCTTATGCTGGGTTACAGAAATTAGCAAACATAATTATTTATTGATTTGAATTCTCCCTCTCCCACAAACACACTGACATCAAAGGGATTGTATAATTCATAGTTGAATCCTCAGTATCTAAAATTTTCTACCATCTAATAGATACTGAAATTAATAACTGACAAACTTTGCCCAGTCTTAGGCCTCAACCACAAATTAATTTTAAAACAGAGCTAGATATTTTACATTACGGTCGTAAAAATCTGAGGTCACAGCCTGGGCAACATAGTGAGATTCTGTCTCTACAAAAATCTAAAGAATCATAGCTGACTGTAGTGGCACATTTCTGTAGGTCCAGCTACTCAGGAGGCTGAGGTGGGAGGATCACTTGAGCTCAGGAAGATTGAGGCTACATCACACCACTGCTCTCCAGCTTGGGTAACAGAGCAAATCACTGTCTTGAAAAATAAATAAATAAATAAATGATAAAAGCTGAGGTCTTACAGATGAAAATAAACTTTTAGGACAGGCGTAGTGGGTCACGCCTGTAATATCAACACTTTGGGAGGTCAAGACCAAGGCAGGCAGATCGCTTGAGCTCAGGAGTTGGAGACCAGTCTGGACAACATGGCAGAAACCCCATCTCTACACAAAACACAAAAATTAGCCGGGCGCGGTGGCTTGAACCTTTAGTCCCAGTTATTCAGGAGACTGAGGTGGGAAGATCACTTTAGCACAGGAGGCAGAGGTTGCAGTGAGCTGAGATCGCACCACTGCATTCCAGCCTGGGTGACAGAGTAAGACCTTGTTTCTAAATAAATAAATAAACAAACAAACAAGCTAACTTTTATGTATTTCATGAACTTATTTCTCAGATCCTTTGTTAAAAAGAGTAACTGGGCTCACAAGAATCTACAATCATCTGAAATCATCAATTTCAATTTGCTTTAGCAATTTAGCTTTTTCCCTGTGGTAGTTTTGTTTAGCTAGTTGGTACTTTGGTTTGGCTTGATTTTTAATCTCTATTTTAATATTCTCTCTGCTCACCATCCTAACACCTTTTCATTATCAAACATTTCTTCACTGTGCACATGCTCCATAGTTTTTCCAATAATAGATCATTATGTAGGGTTCTCCCTAAAGGACCCAGATGGTGAAAGGAAGAACACAGAGAGTTAAAGAAGTCAAAGGACATGGTTAAATAAATAATAATCTCAACTCAATTTATCTTAGTTAATTTGCTATTAGCATAATCAGTGCTTGCATCTTACTTATATTGTAGATCCGCTTGGAAGAAAATACTGTTTTCTATGTGCTTGCCATAGCATAACTGCAATACTGCGAGAAATCCCATAAAAATGTCCCTTCTTTTATTCTGGTTAGATGTGGCTCTGTAACTTTGAAAATTCCTTTTCAAGGTTACGTTCTGGGATTTATAGCTCTGAAACATGAAGTTGGTGAGTATAGAACTAACTCCCTTTGCTTAAAAAAAAAGTCAAGCATATGGGAGATGAATGTAGAGTGAATGCTTTCTCGAAGACAAACACAAATAATTAGCTATGGAATCTCACAATTACAGAAAAGCAGGAAGGATATATAGTCTAAATCACATATATAGAGATTGGAAAATGAATGGCTCAAATATAATTTACAACTGGAGAAGTGGAATTTTGAAAATGAAAGAACATTGCTGAATTTTGCTTTAAAAACTTGGGAAAGGAGACGCGATGACTAGTAAAGGCGAGGGAAAGACTGAAGTTGATACAGTGGCAACAAGAGAGTAGATCATGATAGAAGTAGAGAAGCTGATACACAAAACTGGCAAATTAGTAGAATAGCTACTGGTGTGCAAGACTTGCCCTTGTGTCAAGGAGGATGTTTCCATTCCATGACACCAACCAATAGATTGCTTGGACTGTTTCTTACACTTCTCTACTTTATCTTCCCTCTTTATAAAAGAACCCCATCCCCTGAAGAGCCTGAACAAAAACTCGAAATTCACTATTTAGCACAATATAAACTACAGATATTACAAAACTGTCTCAATTTAAAATCTCTTGCTCTATTGTCTCCCCTACTATACTTGTACTTAGCAGATTATGTGAATGAATTTTTGGTTTTTAAAAATAGCCTCCTCACAAGGGATTGTGAATGTTGTTTACAGAATACAAAAGTTAAAGAAATAAATGGAGGCCAGGTTTGGTGACCCTCATGCCTGTAATTCTAGCACTTTGGGAGGCTGAGGTGAACAGATCGCTTGAGCTCAGGAGTTTGAGACCAGTCTGGGCAACATGGTGAAAACCAGTCTCTACAAAAAATACAAAACTTAGCCGGGCATGGTGGCGTGTGCCTGTAGTTCCAGCTACTTGGGGGACTGAGGCAGAAGGATCACTTGAACCCTGGAGGTCAAGACTGCGGTGAGCAGAGATGGCGCCATTGCACTCCAGCCTGGGAGACAGAGGGAGACCACGTCTCATAAAAAGAGAGAGAGAGAGAGAGAAATGACTGGAACAAACACTTACAAAGGAGTAAGATAAATTTCTGTCTCAATTATGATTGCTTTGAATTTCTTCATCAATTTTTCCTTTACATAATTCAATTCCTAGTAAAAGTAGGTCTCAAGGAAACAGAATTTAAAGATATGGCTTTCTCATTCTTAGTATACATAACCTCATGGTATTGGACACTCTCACCATTACCATCCACCTATCAGGAAAGATGCTTATATGACCCTAGAAAATGCCATACCCAGCCCAGAGAGCAGTTTTAATCAAATTTTTAATCTCAAGGGGTTAAGTAATCATTTCCTCCTCTGCATCCTCCACTGTAATTCTAATTACCCTGTTATAATCATGACTGACTCTTTTACCAGCTCTCACACCAGACTGGGAGATCTCAGAGGATCAGAAGCATATTCCATTTATATTTCTGTCATCAGCATTAAGTACCTTTCTTGACTTAATAATGTTTGCTGACCCAATGAATAAATCATAATTTCTCTGAATACAAATACTATTTACTAAATTAGCCCCAGGATGAGGAAATAAGTTTTATCTAGCATATATCTCTGGACAACTGATAGTGACCAGCTGGGAAGATGTGTTGAGAAGAACTCTGATATAAATATAATTATAAATAGAAAAATCTAAATAAATAAATGAGTGTATAAATACACACCCACACTCTGAAAATGCTGCTATAATTAATTAGCAGCATTTGTTATGAGAATAGTATTGGCATGGAAGACACTATTTGGCATCTTGAGACCTGATGAGAAAAAAAATTATCTGACATATTTAAATTCTATTTTATCATTATCTTTCAAAAATGCTTTATGTAATTTAAAATATTTTATTACCACAGAAACAATGTCTCCTGCTTTAGAGATGTATAGAAGGAGATTTGAGATTTAAGTCATTTTTCAAAGTTTATAGTTGATATGGTCAATAATTTGCTAATCTGGGACTCAAATACAACTTCTAATAACAATAACAAAATGCCAAAATAGTCACTATACTCCACCATTGCTTTCTTTGTATTACCTGTAATTACACTCAGCTCATGTGCAAGCACTCCTGAGCATATATATGAATGCCTACATTTTGAGCATAATTATAGCAGAGAAACAGACCAGCTGGAAAGTGCTAACTGAACAATTTTACAAAAATATATCGGGATGTGTCTCTTGCAAACCCCAGTTGCATTTACGGTTACTAATTATACGTTCTTATACAATTCAGTGCAAAGTCCTGTAGAATCCCAGTGTTTGGAGCTTATTCAAGAGTTAGCTTAACAATGGAAATGTTCAGATAGTGATTGAACTTTGGCGGTAAAATAAAGACTAAGCTCTTTCCTATTTGTCTTGTATTGCCTGGGAAAGTCAAGTTAGCATAAATCAGCAGATACCTTTAACAACTGTAATCCAAATATAATGTAGCTCAAAAATATGTTAGGGAAAGAATAAGACAATCTCAAGGAGGCTGGCCCAAGGTATTAGCATATTTGATATTATTTTGTTTTTTGATATTATTATTTTCTATGATTTTATTTGATGTCATAGTATTATATTATTTTTATATTATTTTGTTTTATTTTGCCAGACACAACTGAGTCCTTGATCCATTGAAAGTATGTAACAGAGTGCTTTAAATTGGTGGTTAAGGGATAAGAAATTTAGGGTTGACAGAGCAGGGCCAGAGACTATGGTTAGGAAGGCTGTACATAGGTGTGGGAAGACATCTTATTGTCTCTCTCTCTCTCTTTCTCTCTCTCTCTCTATATATACATATATATACATATATATATGTGTGTGTGTGTGTGTGTGTGTGTGTGTGTGTGTAATTTTTTTTTTTTTTTTTGGAGTTGGAGTCTCACTGTCACCCAAGCTGGAGAGCAGTGGCGTGATCTTGGCTTACTGCAACCTCTGCTTCCTGGGTTCAAGCAATCTTCCTGCCTCAGCTTCCTGAGTAACTGGGATTACAGGCATGTGCCACCATGCCCGGCTTAATTTTTGTGTTTTTAGTAGAGACGGGGTTTCACCATGTTGGCTAGGCTGGTCTCAAACTCCTGACCTCAGATGACCCACGCGCCTTGGCCTCCCAAAGTACTGGGATTACAGGCATGAGCCACTGCACCAGGCCTTATTGTCATATTAAAGTTCTGGTTCTCCCACTCACTAGCTGCATGACCATGTGCAAATAGATTGCCCTCTGCCGTCAGTGCTCTCACTAAACAATTGGAGTTTTTGTGAGTGTCAGATGAACGAATCTATGCAAAACATTTAGGAAAGTATCAGAAACATGCCAGGCACTGGTGATAAAAATAGTCAGAGTTGTCAACATTTTTCTTGTTGTTTTAATACAAATAGTGGCAATAGTAGCAGGAGTGGTATTAAGACAGCTGTATCTACATTGCTATAAAGGAATACCTGAGGCTGGGTAATTTATAAAAAAAGAGAATTATTTGGCTCATGGTTCTTCATTCTGTACAAGCATGGCACTAGCATCTGCTCAGCTTCTGGTGAGGCCTCAGGAAGCTTTAACTCATGGTGAAAGGTGGAAGGGGAACAGGCATGTCCCATGATGAGAGAGGGAGCGAGAGAGAGGGGAGGATGGGAGGACATGCCAGGCTCCTTCCAGCGACCAGCTCCCATGCAAACTAACAGTGAGAACTCACTCAATACCATGGAGAAGGCATCAAGTGAATCATTAGGAATCTGTCCCCATGACCCAAATACCTCCTCCTAGGCCTCACCACCAACACTGGGGATCATATTTCAATAGGAGATTTGGAGGGGACCAATATCCAAACTGTATCAACAGTTTATGTTCTTAGTCATAGGGGAAAGAACATAAACTCTGAAACCTAAATACCTGGATTTAAATCCAGCCCCTGCTGACTATAAATAAACCTATTCCCCTCGCTGTTCTTAGGGTCATCATCTACAAAATGGATCTAACAATATTTAATTGAAAGCTCATTTGAAGACCAAGGCTGTGCACAGCAAAAAAAAAAAAAAAAAAAATCTTTGTAAACTAAAAAATACGTATTACAAACATGGGTCACACCATTCCTTCATATCCTTTGCAGAGTCAATCTGTGAGCTAAAGTGCATAAATTCCTAAAATATTTCTCACAGGTCTACTGTAGATGTTTGCTATGATCTGAATGTTTCTATTCTCCAAAACTCATGTATTAAAATCTAATCCTCAATGTTTTGGTATTAAGGGCCTTGGGAGGTAATTAGGTTGTAGGGGCCAAGGAAAATCTTCCCCTTCACTCTCTGAATGTTTGCTCAAAAATCAACACACAAAAGGAGATTAGCTGGTGAAAAGTGATACAAATTTATAAACACGCATGTAAAGGAGAACCTTAAAGTGATTACCCGAATCCCTAAGTAGGGTTCAAAAGCTTATACACCATCTAGAGGTTACAGAATGGGGACTTGGATTTTGCGAAAAAGATTGTGGTAACGGGAGAAGAGGAGACCTGGCTGGCAAACAGGGTCTTATTTTGTAAATTAAGTCTCACAGGTAGCAGCCCTCAGAAAGAACAGATAGTATAATAAATGTTTCTTTCAGACCTTTAAAGGTGTCAGACTCTTGGTTTTTCTTCCTTAGATCCAGAAAGGGAAGGTCTCAGAGAAAACCTGGATGCACCAATGCAAATTTTCTGTACAGATATAAGTCTCCACAATGAAAGATAGCTAAGCTACTTCTGTTACATGCCCTCTGAACAGCCATCTCAAAACATGTTAAAGTAGTATATTTTGGGGAAAAATATTGCCTTCACTCTCCATTTTGAACTTTAAAATCTTTACAAATTAAAAGCCAAGTTAATTTCTTTCAAGAGATTTGGGTTAGAGATTGTTAGATAAGAGATAGACAAAGGAAGGAAAAGACAAATTTGGGTAAGCAGAAAAGAATAAATTTAAATATATCATCTCGTATCTTCTTGAATCAGTCTCAGTCCTGAATATGGAGCAGGTCAGTTAAACAGCTGTGTTCCATTCCAGAAGGTGACACTGCAGATGAGTTAAGCCTCTATATATGAAACAGACAAATAGAACTGTGAAGGCACCAAGCCAATCATGAGGAATCCGTCCCCATGACACAAACACCTCCCACCAAGCCCCACCTCTAACATTAGGAATCACATTTCAGTACGAGATTTGGAGGCCACAAATACCCAAACCATATCAACAGTTTATGTTCTTAGCCATAGAGGCACTTTACAGAAAAAATAAGGACTAGGATTGTCTCAAAACAGGTTATGGGAACAGGAAAAGGAGGCCTGGCTGGAAAAAGGGGACTTGTTATGTAATTGAAGTCTCACAGTCTCACAGAAAACCATAAGAAGTGCCATAAGAGACATTTCTATGGAAATAGAAGAAAAACAGAGGTTAATGTCTGGAGTAATCTATAGAGTAGTTTTTTTGAATCTCTGGAGCATCTTTAGATTGCAGTAGCAATCTAACAAATTTTCCTAGATTAGAGTTTGAATCAGATATTCAGGCAATCTTTCTGAGTAGTCTGTACATCAGCTGGCACAAATCTGTTTACATATAAGTTGCTGTGGTGATTTCCCTCAACGTTTATATCAGGTTGTCTAGTTTCAGTTAGCAGGACTTCAAGAAAAGCACAGTTTTAATGCCTAGTGATTCCAACTATGAAAAATGGGAGAAAATTTTGAAAATATTAGTTTGGAGACTTTTAGCTGGGAAAGAATTCAGGATACAGTCCAAATTGTAGGCAAATAATAAAAAGCCAAAAACAATGAGCAGGGCTGGAATCTAATAAAGGTGTGCCACAGTTTCCTAATGAAACATAATTTTTTTCTCTCTGGTCTCCAATTTTTAATAAAGATTAATCATAATAGGACCAATTTATTTTCAAAATAAGTTTTTGTCTTATTGTATTTAGGCTTATTATTGGCATAAAGTACAGCAAGAGTAATGATTGGCCACACAGGCTCTTTTTAAGTCGGCTTCACTGGTAATTTTTATAACGAATTTCAGATTAGACTTTATAGGGACTCTGAAGGCTAGGAAGTCAAGCCAAGGATTCGCCATTGGATTGTGCCTGCAGTATCTGTACAAATTGGATGCACTCCTCTCTTCTCAAGGTCCCCCAAATACCCTGAGGTTCCTAAACCTGTCAAAAAGTGACTTCCTTTACTTACTTCAAGGTTAGGAGCCTTGTAAGAGAACCATATAGACAAAGTACCAGGCCAGTCTTTCTTGGGGGCTTTTTATAGGCTCTATAAAGTCAAGTTCAAGTCCTCAAAGCAGCCTAGTCATACCTGAAGATATGCTAGTCCAGCCAAAGTCTTGGTGAAATAACTAGTGTCTCAAATTTTATCCTGTTACAAAACAAAACAGATTCTTATTGAATTTCTGCAAATAACTATATCATCATAAATCAAGAGCATTCACATATAGTTTTCAAATTCTGAAGAAATCAAGTAGAGAGAAAGGGAAATCTTTCAATTTTGCTTACAAAAAGTATACTTTAATCAATTATTGTAAGTTACAAATAGCTCAAAAAATTTTTCTTGACTCTGAAAACAAAACAAAAAGAGTCAGCAATGTTTCAAACAAAAAAGTAATAAAAATTATTTTAGTTGTCTATCAGTTCACTACTATATAATTAACTTTATTCTGCTTTATGTTGGGTTAATTAACCTCATGAATGCATCAGCATTTTAATTAGTCCTCAAAGTTTTTTTTACCTAGTCCAATGGTATGATCTCTAAAGTTATCAGAAATCTGTATTTAAGTGTACTTGTCAGGGTCCCTTTATGAATTTCCTTGAAGAGAAAGCACATTTTTGACAGTAGTTCACATAAATTGCCTTTTAGGAAGAATTAAAGTAAAACAATAATTGCCCATGGATGACAAAATATTTAGAATAGCTATGGTTAAAGACACAATTGACAAAAAAGTTGGGTTATTTTTGTGGCATAAACCAACACCATAATAATTATAATCATCACTGACAACATGTACCAAAACATATCAGAATTTTAGGAATTTCATATAATTTTGAAACATGCATTAATAACACATTTATACAAATATAACTCAAAGAAAGTTAAACATAATTTCTTATTTCACAATGCTTCCCACATGATTTTAACATACCAAATAAGCCTAATGTGTCTCCTTTGAACTTCTAAGGATTATTTCTGGAATGTGAAATTTAATTTTGGGAAGTTATGAGACAGCAACTTTTACAATACTTGATATTAAAATATGAAAAATTTTAAACACTAGATCAAATTAGAATCAAAATAGCTATTCTAAAGTAATAGTCATCTCTTTATTCAAAGCGATAATTCAAAGATGTCAAGAAGTGAAATCTGATAGAGAGGAGACACAGTTTCCCAAACAATCGAAAGTCCTAAAAAAGACAGCATAAAGTGTACTGATTCTGTATGTCCTTTCTCCTCTCTTTATTTATTTATTATATTTATTTTGCAATGTACTAAAAACATAAAGAAAAATATTTTACTATCTCTCATTAATACTACATGAAAATCTTGTTCAAAAAAAGAATCAAATTTTACCTTTTATATCAGCGCATTATTATTGTTGAAGCTAACTATGAGGAGACATTATAAACAAGTCTATCTAATCTAATCAGCTTTGCCCACACAAGATAACATTTCTCTAAACCTTTTATAACCTCTTGCATTTTTTCCATTCTCTTTTTTCACCAACTCTGATATAGTTTGGATCTGTGTCCCCACCCACATCTCATGTTCAATTGTAATCCTTTGTTGGAGATGGGGCCTGGTGGGAGATGACTGGATCATGGGGCAGAGTTTTCATGAATGATTTAGCATTATCCCCCTTGGTGTTATATAGTGAGTGAGTTCTCACAAGATCTGGTTGTTTAAAGTGTGTAACACCCCCCCATTCGCTCTTGATCCTACCCCTGCCATGTAAGATGCTTGTTCCTGCATTGACTTCTGCCATAAGTAAATATTTCCCAAGGCCTCCCCAGAAGCAAATGCTGCTACACTTCCTGTGCGATCTGCAAAACAGTGAGCCAGTTAAACTTCTTTATTTTATAAATTACCGAGTCTGAGTTATTTTTTACTTCAACATGTTTCTTTCAGTTCTGGTGTACATGTGTAGAATGTGCAGGTTTATGACATAGGTAAATGGAGGTTTGCTGCACAGATCAACTCATCACCTAGATATTAAGGCCAGCAACCATTAACTATTCTTCCTTATGCTCTCCCTGCCCAGACCCTACCCCAAAAGGCCCCAGTGTGTGTTTTTCCCTGCCAAGTGTCCTCATCATTCAGCTCCCACTTATAAGGGAAAACAGGTAGTGTTTGATTTTCTGTTTCCGTATTAGTTTGCTGAGGATAACGGTTTCCAGCTCCACCCATGTCCCTGCAAAGGACATGATTTTGTTGCTTTCTATGGCTGCATAGTATTCCATGATGTATATGTACCACATTTTCTTTATCTAGCCTATTGCTGATGGACATTTTTGTTGATTCCATGTCTTTGCTATTATGAATAGTGCTGCAATGAACATATGCATTCATTTATTATATCTTTAAATAGAATGATTTATATTCCTGTATGTATATAAAAGAATTTATATACATATATAAAGCATTTATATAAAGCATTTCCAGTAATGGAAATGCTGGGTCAAATGATACTTCTTCTTCCAGATCTTTGAGCAATCCCCACACTGTCTTCCACAATGGTTCAATTAATTTACACTCCCACCAACAGCATAAAAGCATTCCTTTTTCTCGAAAACTTCACCAATTTCTGTTGTTTCTTGATTTTCCAATAATTGCCATTCTGACTGGTATAAGATGGTATCTCATTGTGGCTTTGATTTGCATTTCTCTAATGATAGTGATATTCAACTTTTTTTTTCTTTCATGTTTGTTGGCCACATGAATGTCCTCTTTTGAGAAGTGTCTGCTCATGTCCTTTGCCCACTTTTTAATAGAGTTGTTTATTTTTTTCTTGTAAATTTGTTTAGGATTATCATAGACTAGAGATTAGATCTTTGTCAGATGGATAGATTGCAAGAATTTTCTTCTATACTGTGGGTAGTCTGTTCATTCTCATAATAGCTTCTTTTGTTGGGCAGAAGCTCTTTAGTTTAATTAGATCCCATTTGTCAATTTTTGTGATTGTTGACATTGCTTTTGGCATTTTTGTCATTAAATCTTTGTCCTGAATGGTATTGCCTAGATTTTCTTCTAGAGTTTTTAAAGTTTGTGGTTTTACATTAAAGTCTTTAATCCATCTTGAGTTAATTTTTGCACAACGTGTAAAGAAGGGGTGCAATTTCAATTTTCTGCATATGTCTAGCCAGTTCTCGCAGTACCATTTATTAAATAGGGAATACTTTTATCATTGCTTGTTTTTGTCAAGTTTGTTGAAGGTCATATGTATGCATGCTGTATTATTTCTGAGTTCTCTATTCCGTTTCATAGGTCTGTGTGTCTGCTTTTGTACTAACACCATGCTGTTTTGGTTATTGTAGCCTTGTAGTATAGTTTGAAGTCAGGTAGCATGATCTGTCCTGCTTTGTTCCCTTTGCTTAGGATTGTCTTGGCTATATGGGCTCTTTTTTTTTGGTTTCATATGAATTTTAAAGCAGTTTATTCTAATTTTGTGAAGAATGTCAGTGGTAGTTTAATGATGATAGCATTAAATCTATAAATTGCTTTGAGTAGTATGGCCATTTTAATGATACTTATTCTTCCTATCTATTAACATGGAATGCTTTTACATTTGCTTTTGTCCTCGTTGATTTCCTTGATCAGTGGTTTGTAGTTCTCCTTGAAGAGGTCCTTCACTTGCCTTGTTAACTGTATTCCTAGTCTCTTTGTAGTAATTGTTAATGGGAGTTTATTCATGATTTCACTCTCTGCTTGTTTGTTGCTGGCATATAGAAATGCTAGTGACTTTTTGCATATTGATTTGTATCCTGATACATTGTCAAAATTGCTTATCAGCTTAAGAAGTTTTTGCACTGAGATGATGGGGTTTTCTAGATATAGGATCATGTCATCTGCAAACAAAGATAACTTGACTTTCTCTTTTCCTATTTGAATATGCTTTATTTTTTTTTTCTCTTGCCTGATGTCCCTGGTGAGAATTTCCAATACTACCTTGAATAGGAGTGGTGAGAGAGGACATCCTTGTCTTATGCCAGTTTCCAAGGAGAATATTCCAGCTTTTGCCCATTCAGTATGATATTAGCTCTGTGTTCATCCTAACTGGCTTTTATTATTTTGAGGTACGTTCCATCAATACCTAGTTTATTGGCTGGGTGCAGTCGCTCATGCCTGTAATCTCAGCACTTTGGGATGCCAAGGCAGGTGGATCACTTGTGGCCAAAAGTTCGAGACCAGCCTGGCCAACATGGTGAAACTCTGTCTCTACTAAAAATACAAAAATCAGCTGGGTGTGGCAGTGGGTGCCTTTAATCACAGCTACTTGGGAGGCTGAGGCAGGAGAATCACTTGAACCTGGGAGGTGGAGGTGACAGTGAGCCAAGATCATATCACTGCACTCCAGCCTGGGTGACAGAGCAAGACTCTATCTCAAAAAAAAAAAAAAAAAAAAAACCTAGTTTATGGAGACTTTTTAACATGAAAAGATATTGAGTTTATTGATGGCCTTTTCTGTGTTTATTGAGATAGTAATGTGGCTTTTGTCTTTAGTTCTGTTTTTGCGATGAATTTCATTTATTGATTTGCATATGTTGAACCAGTCTTGCATTCTGGGGATGAAGCCAACTTGATCATGGTGAATAAGCTTTTGGCTGTGCTGCTGGATTTGGTTTGCCAGCATTTAATGAGGATTTTTGCAATAATGTTCATCAGGGATATTGGCCTGAAGTGTTCCTTTTGTTGTATCTCTGTCAGGTTTTGGTATCAGGATGATGTTGGCCTCATAAACTGAGTTGGGGAGGAGTCTTTCCTTTAAATTTTTTGGCAGTGTTTCAGAAGTAATTGTACCAGCTCCTCTTTGTATCTCTGATAGAATTCAGCTGTAAATTCATCTGGTCCTGGGCTTTTTTAGTTGGTAGGCTATTTATTACCACTTTAATATCAAAACTCACTATTGGTTTATTCAGGGGTTCAACTTATTCCTGGTCCAGTCTTGGGAGGGTATATGTGTCCAGGAATTTGTTCATTTTTTTCTAGATTTTATAGTTCATGTGCATAGAGGTGTTTATAGTATTCTCTGATGGTTGTTTGTATTTCTGTTGGGTCAGTGGCAATATCCTCATTATTTCTGGTGTGTTTATTTGATTCTTCTCTCATTTCTTCTTTATTAGTGTAGCTAGCAGTATATCCATTATATATATTTTTTTTAAACACTAGCTCCTGGATTCATTGATTTTTTGAAGGTTTCTTTGTGTCTCTATCTCCTTAAGTTCTGCTCTGATCTTGGTTATTTCTTGTCTTCTGCTAGCTTTGGGATTTGTATGCTCTTGGTTCTCTAGTTCTTTTAGTTGTGGTGTTAGGTTGTCAATTTGACACCTTTCTAGCTTTTTGATGTGGGGCATTTCGTGCTATAAATTTCCCTCTTAACACTACTGTAGCTGCATCCCAGAGATTCTGATACATTGCTTCTTTGTTCTCATTAGTTTCAAAGAACTTCTTGATTTCTGCCTTAATTTTACTATTTACCCAGTAGTTATTCAGTAGCACGTTGTTCAATTTCCATGTAGTTGTGTGGTTTTGAGTGAGTTTCTTAATCTTGAGCGCTAATTTGATTGTGCTATGGTCTGAGAGACTGTTTGTTGTAATTTAAGTTCTTTTACCTTTGCTGAGGTGTGTTTTTCTTCTAATTATGTGATCAATTTTAGAGTAAGTGTGGTGTGATGAGAATGTATATTCCATTGTTTTGGGGTGAAGAGTTCTGTAGATATCTATCAGGTCTACTTGTTCCAGAGCTGAGTTCAGGTCCTGAATATCTTTGTTAATTTTCTTATCTCAATGATCTGTCTAATATTGACAGTGGGGTGTTAAATTCTCCTACTATTATTGTCTGGCAGTCTACATTTCTTTGTAAGTCTCTAGGAACTTGCTTTATGAATCTACGTGCTCCTGCATTGGGTGCATACATATTCAGGATAGTTAGTTCTTCTTGTTGAATTGAACCCTTTACCATTATGTAATGCCTTTCTTTGTCTTTTTTTATCTCTTCTGGTTTAAAATATGTTTTGTCAGACATGAGGATTGTAACATCTGCTCTTTTCTGTTTTCCATTTGCTTGGTAAATTTTCCTCCATCCCTTTATTTTGAGTCTATATGTATTATTGCATGTGAGATGGGTCTCTTGAATACAGCACACCAATGGGCCTTAACGTTTAATCCAGCAAGACATGCTGTGTCTTTTAATTGGGGCATTTAGCCCATTTACATTTAAGGTTAATATTGTTATGCAGGAATTTGATCCTGTCATCATGATGCTAGCCGGTTATTTTTCAGACTTGTTTATGTATTTGCCTCATAGTATCACTGGTCTGTGTACTCCAGTGTGTGTTTGTAGTGCTGGTAATTGTCTTTCCTTTCCATAGTGCTTCCTTCAAAAATTCTTGCAAGGCAGGCCTAGTGGTGATGAGTTTCTTCAGTAATTGCTTGTCTGAAAAGGATATTGTTTCTCCTTTACTTGTGAAACTTAGTTTGGCTGGATATGAAATTCTGGGTTGGAAATTCTTTCTTTAAGAATGTTGAATATTGGCCTCCAATCTCTTCTGGCTTGTAAGGTTTCTTCTGAAAGGTCTGCTTCCCTTTGTAGGTGACCTAGACATTCTCTTTTGCTTCCCTTAAGATTTTTTCTTTCATTTTGACCTTGGATACTCTGATGGTTATATATCTTGGCGTTGATCTTCTCATGGAATATCTTACTGGGGTTTTCTGGATTTCCTGAATTTGAATGTTGGCTTGCCTTGCTATATTGGGGGAATTCTCCTGGATGATATCCAAAAGTATGTTTTCCAACTTGGTTCCATTCTCCCCATCTCTTTCAGATACCCCAATCAGTCATACGTTCAGTCTTTTTACATAATCCCGTATTTCTTGAAGCTGTTGTTCATTCCTTTCAATTCTTTTTTCTCTAAGCTTTTCTGCCTGTCTTATTTCAGAAAGATAATCTTTATGCTCTGAGATTCTATCCTCCGCTTGGCCTATTTGACTATTGATACTTAAAATTGCATTGTGACGTGCCCATGTTGTGTTTTTCAGCTCCATCAGGTCATTTATGTTCCTCTCTAAACTGGCTATTCTGGTTATCAGCTCCCACAATGTTTTATCATTATTCTTAGCTTCTTTGCATTCGATTAGAACATGCTCCTTTAGCTCAGCAAAGTTCATTATTAACTACCTTCTGAAGCCTACTTCTGTCAATTCAGCCATCTCAGCCTCAGCCCAGTTCTGTGCCCTTGCTGGAGAGGTGTGATCATTTGGAGAAGAGGCATCCTGGCTTTTTGAGTTTTCAGTGCTTTTGTGTTTTTTCTTTCTCATCTGTGTGGACCTATCTACCTTTGAATCTTGGAGGTTACTGACCTTTGAATGGGGTTTTTATGGGGTGTTTTATGTTGATATTGTTGTTGCTGCTTTATGTTTGTTTATTCTTCCTTTAAAAATGAGTCCTCTGTTCCCTAAGGCTGCTGCATTTTTCTGGGGGCCCATTCCAGACTCTATTACCTGAATCCCTCTCACATCTGGAGGTGTCATTAGTGAAGGCTGCAAAACAGCAAAGATGACCTTCCTGCTCCTTCCCTGGGAGGTCTGTCTCAGAGGAGCACTGACCTGATGCCAGCCTGAATACTCCTGCAGGAAGTGTCTGGAGACCCCTGCTGTGAGGTCTTACCCAGTCAGGAGGTATAGGATCAGGGACCCACTTAAAAAAAGCAGTCTTGCTGCCCCTTGCCAGAGCAGGTGCACTGTTCTGGGAAGAACCCCCTGTTCCAGATTGCCCAGACTTTTCAGAGCCAGCAGGCAGAAAAAACTAAGTCAGCTGAACTGCAGAGACCACAGCCACACTTCCCCCTAAACCTCCATTCCAGGGAGATCAGAGTTTCATAAAACCCTGGCTCAAGATGCCAAAACTCATGCAGGTTGGCCTGGCCCAGTGAGGAAGGATGGATTGGGGTCTCACTTAAAGAATCAGTCTGGGCCGGGCACGATGGCTCAAGCTTGTAATCCCAGGACTTTGGGAGGCCGAGACGGGCAGATCACGAGGTCAGGAGATCGAGACCATCCTGGCTAACACCGTGAAACCCCGTCTCTACTAAAAAATACAAAAAAAAAACCTAGCAGGGCGAGGTGGCAGGCACCTGTAGTCCCAGCTACACGGAGGCTGAGGCAGGAGAATGCAGTGAACCTGGGAGGCGGAGCTTGCAGTGAGCTGAGAATCGGCCACTGCACTCCAGCCTGGGTGACAGAGCGAAACTCCGTCTCAAAAAAAAAAAAAAAAAAGAATCAGTCTGACGACAATCTGTAACAATAGCTGTGCTGCCCTGTGGGGAATTTGTCTCTGTCTGGACTGCACAGACTCCCTGGAGCTGGCAGGCCAAAACAGCTGACTTGAGTCACAGAGATTGTGGATACCCCTCCTCAAACCCTCCCCAGGAACTTGGTTGTCCCACAGTCTCCAGCCTGCTGGCCTTGGATTGCTGGAATTCAGAGTCAGGAGGTATTAACTTGTGAGCTGCCACAGGAATGGGGCTTACTGAATGACACTACTTGCCTCTGTGGCTTCAGCATCCTTCCTAGGGGAATGGACAGATCTCCTCCTTCACTGAAGTTACCAGAGCTGGAGTATGCAAAAACTCCTGAGTCTCCATGCTTGCCTGAGTGGCTGCTGAGAGTCTGCATAGCTCTCTGCCTCAGACCCAAGGCTCTGGTAGTGTGGGCTCACAAGGGAAGCCTGATCTGCAGGTTTCAATGATCTGTAGGAAAAGTGTGGTTTCCTGGGTGGGGTCACACAATCGCTCACCGCCTCCTTTGGCAGGGAGCAGTGGCTCCTCTGGCTCCATGCCACTCCTGGGTGGGCCATCACCCCACCCTGCCTTTTCTCACTGTTCAAGGGTCACGCCGATCACCTAGTCAGTCCCAATGTGAGAACCTGGATACCTCAGTTGAAGGTGTAGAATTAACTCGCTGCTTTTGTTCTTCTCTGTTAGAACTGTGGACCTCGGCTGCCTCTAATAGACCATCTTCGCCTGCCTGTGGTATCTCTTTATAGCAATACAAAAATGGGCAAATATAAACTTTTTAATATCCATTTGGTTTTAACAATTTTTTATAATTTTTTAAATTTAAAACACCTTTAAATAACTTCTAAATAAGACAAAATTATTTTTCCTTTAACAAAAGCCACATTTAATGCCTTTTAAAAATAATCTTCCTTATTAAAACATATTCCACCTTTCTTATAAATTTTTCATATTGAATTGTTTCTCATATCTAGTAGTTTTAATTGCATATATTAATTACAATATTAACTCAGTAACCCTTAATTTTGGTGGAAAACTTAGGAAATAAGCAGTTTTAATTATGTAACAGATGCAGAGCTCAGGACAAAAAACAGAGTTGTGAAGACAATGTCTGGAGGACTTAACCCTTACTAGCATTGCCAAGAAGCACAGCTGGGCCAGGAAGAACTTTGGGTGGCTATTCCCAACACTCACTATGGCCACTTGTCTAGACCTCAGAATCTAAAAGCTCAAAACCAAGACATAAGCTTACAAAGTAAGTCAGTATCAAAAGTATCACTGAAGTGATGGTTCTAGACCTTAATATATTTATCAGAAACATTCTAAACCTATCAAACAAATATACCCAGGCAAAAGTATCACTGAAGCAATTATTTTAGAACTTTAAATATTTATCAGAAACATTCTAAACCTATCAAAAAAATATATCCAGGCAAAAGTCTCTAAATTAAATTTTGAAAATATTTGTATTATATTTTACCAGTAATTTAAAAACTGGGTTTATATACCAAAGATTACTAAAGTCACATGAACTTTAAAAAGAATTTGAGATTATTTACTTAATTTATGAATACTCATATACTTACAAGTTTATTTGATATGTAGATAATATACAAACAGATGTGTATGATATGTATACATATGTATACATAAAAATGCAGAGAAACACAAAAAAACTTATAACTTTTATTTTAAAATTTTATCCAGGAGGCAGGCAAAACTTACTCATTTAAAATGACAGTTGGATTTAGATTTTGCATTTGTAAATAGAAAAGGTTAAAGTTTATCTGTCCCATATGGCTCAAGCACTCACCAAGTTTTAGAGAAAAAAATAGCAGCAAATTTCTATCTCAAGGCACAGAAAAAAATAAAAATTTTTAAAGAAAGAGTTTGGATTTGTTAGAGGTAGATTAAAAATGGATGATGCCAAGGTAACATAAACTCATAGAAATTAATCGCAGGATTTTACACAAAAACAGACAAATGAGTCTAGAGAAAATTTTAAAACCTTTTCAAAATAACCAGCTGAATACCAGAAAGTCATATTTTAGAGAGCAATCTAGTTAGATAGATGGTTTTTAGTTTAGTCTGTTTTCTAACTGCATACATGAGCTCAAAGCACAGTCCATTACTGAATACTGTCAACCAAGCATTTGTAGTTTCTAGGGCCTAATATTTAATATAGAAAAAGCAGGCACAACTGGAAGGTAGAACACCCAGATTCACATAAATTAAAGATTTTATTTTTACATTGGATTCTAGGCCACTACAAAGAGAAAAACACTGTACATGAGATTAGGCTGTGCAATGTTCCCACAGTATACCTCACTGCAAAGAGATCCCCTACAAAGCTGGTACATGACCCAATGCCAGTCATCCCACTATGATTAGCTCATTGCCCATGGGAGTTTTATTCCTTGGTGGTGAACACTCTCATATGTTTCAAGTGTTCAAAGCATTCATTTCTTATCTAAGATGCCAAGAAACGCATACTCCCTTTCAGTAACAACTATTTATTGTAACCACCGTCAGCCACCTCTAAAACTATAGCCAATAACCCACCAGCCATTGCACATACAAGGTTTTCTCTTGTACTACAAAGTAACTCCTGGTACTCCCCAAAGCCTAAGAGATCAGGTGATTCAATGCAAAAGAGAGTAAAGCTGTAAACCAGAGGAAAGTGGATCTTCAGGATCCACTAGGAAGAAGAGAGATGACTCCAGAATCAGTGTGTGTGGTGCTTTCTCTATTTTCTTCTAGGTATTTCAGGGTTTCTAGAAGTTTCTTCTATATTTCCTCATGTGGTATCAAAGATGGCAAAGAGGAAGGAGAGGCAAGGAGTAGAAATAAATGGGAGAAAAATTAAAAAACAAAAAACAGAGAGACAAATTACATAATCTTAAAAAGGGGTTCAGACAACTGAAGAAAAATTCAAAAACAGATCCAAAAGGGAAGAACAGAAAGACCTTGAATATCAGCTTCTAATTAATATGACTTCTGACAATGGAGCACTTTAAAAAAAAACCTTTTTAAAAATCTCTCAGTATCAGATTTTAGCCAGGATAAATAGCTGATATCCCTGATATTACTGGCTTTTGAACTTTATTATTTTTACCAATGTTCCTCTTCCCAACAATAAATGGGTGCCCTCAAAAGGCAAAAGTCACAAAATATTAAATGAAAGGGGTCTGGCTCTTTACCTGGGATTTGAATCCAGGCCATAGTGATGGAACAGAATTTTATCTACTAGATTACAAGGTAGAGCAGCCTTCATTGTCAGTCCTGTGTGGGGTCTAAAGCAGGCAGTTTGAGCATATAAAGAATTTTAACTTTGCTTTAGGTCAGGTAGATTTTAGCATTTTAATTTAGTCAAAAGATTTTATATGACACTATTATATGTTTTTCTATTAATTTGATGTCTCCATAAATACCAATAAATAAAACAATTTTTTAGAATGAGAGATCTCTAAAAACCTTTTTTTTTTTTGAGACAGAGTCTCACTCTGTCGCCCTGGCTGGAGTGCAGTGGCCGGATCTCAGCTCACTGCAAGCTCCGCCTCCCGGGTTCACAGCATTCTCCTGCCTCAGCCTCCCGAGTAGCTGGGACTACAGGCACCCGCCACCTCGCCCAGCTAGTTTTTTGTATTTTTTTAGTAGAGACAGGGTTTCACAGTGTTAGCCAGGATGGTCTCGATCTCCTGACCTCGTGATCCGCCCGTCTCGGCCTCCCAAAGTGCTGGGATTACAGGCTTGAGCCACCGCGCCCGGCCAAAACTTTTTTAAAATTTAGTAGTCTGTCTAATGTAAATGATCCACTAATGATTAGAATTTCCAGTAGTGTACTTATTCCAATGGTGACTCAACCCAGTAGCAACTTCATGGAAAGCCCAGGGTGTAATTTCATAGGTTTAGAATAAGATTAAAGTGATGTTTTTTGGAGAAGAAATAGGAGAGGCAATCCCAAAGATCTCTCTCCAGAACTTTTGCTTCAAAGAATAGGTTAAGATAGCAAAGCTCTCTTGTTGTCACTGATGGTTAAGGATGGTGTTTATGTGTATAAGGCCTCTAGTTACCCACAAGTTTGTGGGAGCTGCTAATCATAGATCTGTCAATCCATGCCACCAACTAGGCCCTCCTGGGATTAAACATTTCCTGGACTAACAAGGTTACAAGGGTTGAGATGACACAAGTTCATGGGAATGGAATGTCTTAAGACAAGCTCCCCTGAGAGCTTGAAACATTCAGAACAAAGAGTGTGTTGCATAGAATCTTATGTATCTTGGATTCCTAATATTTTCAGATTGGCCACCAGATGTGACCCAAAAATCATTCCCCTCTCCCCAGAGTGCTCCCACTTTGTCACAAGACAAGCCCTCATGGACCTAAAACAAGACAAGAGGGGAAACTCATCCAGATTTTATTTTGGGGATCCACAGCAAATTTTATACACCATTCTGATCAGAATGGCAAAACTGACTGGTCTGCAGGGCCGTCTTGAACAATAGGATTATAGTGGTTTTAGACCAGTGTTCTACCCTATAATACCCCTTTTTATGACAGAACAACACAGAAAAACAAAGGAAAATATTGTGTATTAGTCAAGGTTCTCTAGAGTGACAGAACTAATAAGATAGACGTATAAATAAAGGGGAGTTTATTAAGGAGTATTGACTCACACAATCACAAGGTGAGGACCCACAATAGGCCCTCAGCAAGATCAGTAGCAAGGAATACAGTCTGAGTCCCAAAATCTCAAAAGTAGGGAAGCTGACAGTGCAGTCTTCAGTCTGTGGTTGAAGATTCAGGAGCCAAAAAGCTGAAGAATTTGGAGTTCAATTTTTGAGGGCAGGAAGCACCCAGCATGGGAGAAAGATATAGGCCAAAAGACTAAGCCAGTCTAGTCTTTCTAAATATCTTTTCCTGCTTTTATTCTAGCTGCACTGGCAGCTGATTAGATTGTGTCCATCCAGATTGAGGGTGGTTCCTCATTTCCTAGTTCAGTGACTCAAATGTTAATCTCTTTTGGCAATACCCTCACAGATACATTCAGGAATAATCCTTTTCATCCTTCAATCCAATCAAATTAACACTCAATGTTAATCATCACACTCTATTTTAGGTAGGATAGGAATCAAACAACATGAATATTTATATCATAAAGTACACCAGCATGGCTATACCCAAGACTACTCACACAAATTTTTTTCTCCCATTAATCAAAACTTTGCAGAGAAAAAAAAGAGACAAATAGTGGGTTTTTACTGTCAGCTCAGCCAAATTCCACAGAAAGAGAGACCAGGAGCCTGGCTGGTAAAAATTCTTACCCTTCTGTTGACTTGTCAGGTCCTGGGTTTCTTTCACTGTGGCTCCCTGAAAAGCAGAGCAGCTCTGATGAGATCCTGTTCACAGTGCCAAAACTGCAGGGGTGAAGGGGAAGCTTCCACTCAGCCCTCTGAAGGTTTGCTGAAAAGTCAATTCACAAAAGGAAATGAATGGGTAACATGGCATACACATTTATTAACATGCACATGAGAAAGAATCATAGAATGATTAACTCACTTTCCTCACCCACACCCTCGCCACTTGAGGTTCAGAAGCTCATATACCATCTTGAGGTTTCAGAAAGAATGGGGACTTGGATCATGCAAAATAGGTTATAGTGACAAAGAAGGTTATAAAAAGAGAAGAAGAGGAGGCCTGACTAGCAAAGGTGGTCTTGTGTGCCTGGCTGGTAAAAGTTGTCTTGATAGATGAATGAAGTCTCACAGGTAGCAGCCCTGAGAGAAAATAGATGTTAAATGTTTCCTTCAGACTTTTAAAGGTGTCAGACTCTCAGTTAAGCTTCCCTTGATCCAGACAAGGGAGGCTTTCAGAGAAAACCTGGCTGTATCAATGCAGACTCTCTACAGATGCAAATTTCCCCCTCAAAAGGCAGTTTAGCAAGGTTACTTCTGTTTGCATGCCCTCTGAACAGCCATCTTGAAATATGTCAAAGTAGTGTATTTTGGAATAAAATATTATTATTTCCTTCAAGATCACAAGGGCAGAGTCCTGTGAGTAAAATTAGTGCCATTATAAAAAAGTCCTGGAGAGGCTTGTTTGCTCTTTTGCTGACCTGCTGTATTAGTCCATTCTCCTGCTATGTATTAGTCTGTTCTCATGCTGTAATAAAGACATACCTGAGACTGGGTAATTAGTAAAGAAAGAGGTTTAATTGACTCACAGTTCAGCATGGCTGGGGAAGCCTCAGGAAACTTATAATCATGGCAGAAGTGGAAGCAAACACGTCCTTCTTTACGTGGTGGCAGGAAGCAGAAGTGCCAAGCTAAGGGTGGGAGAGCCCTTTATAAAACCACCAGATTCCATGAGAACTCACTCACTATCATGAGAATAGCATGAGGGTAACTCCCCGCATGATTCAATTATCCCCACCTGGTCCCTCCTATGACATGTGGGGATTATAAGAACTAAAATTCAAGATAAGATATGGGTGGGGACACAGCCAAATCATATCATTCAACCCCTGGCAACTCCTAAATCTCATGTACTCCCATTTTAAAACACAATCATGCCTTTCCAACGGTCCCCAAAATTAACTCAAAAGTACAAGTTCAAAGTCTTATCTGAGACAAGGCAAGTGCCTTCAACCTATGAGCCTGTAAAATGAAAAGCAAGTTAGTTACTTCCTAGATACAATGGGTAAATTGGGTAAATACACCCATTACAATTGAGAGAAATTGACCAAAACCAAGGGACTACAGCCCCCATGCAAATCCAAAATCCAATAAGACAATCATTAAACCATAAAGTTCCAAAATGATCTCCTTTGACTCCATTTCTTACATTCAGGTCATGCTGATGAAAGAGGTGGACTCTTATGGCCTTGGGCAGCTCTGCTTCTGTGGCTTTGCAGGGTACAGCTCCCCCCCGCCTGGCTGCTTTCATGGCTGTTGTTGAGTGTCTGTGGCTTTTTCAGGCACATGGTGCAAACTGTTGGTGGATATACCATTCTGGGACCTGGAGGACAGTGGGCCTCTTCTCACAGCTCCACTAGGCAGTGCCCCAGTGGGAACTCTCCGTGGGGGCTCCAACCCCACCTTTCCCTTCCACACTGCTCCAGCAGAAGTTCTCCATGAGAGCTCCATCCCTGCAGCAGACTTCTGCCTGGACATCCAGGTGTTTCCATACATCCTCTGAAATCTAGGAAGAGGTTCCTCAACATCAGTTAATGACTTCTGGGCACCCACAGGCCCAACACCACATGTAAGCCTCCAAGGTTTAAGGCTTGCACCCTTTGATGCAATGGCCTGAGCTATACCTTGACCCCTTTAGCCACAGCTAGAGCTGGAGCAGCTGGAAGTCAGGGCTCCATGTTTTGAGGCTGCACAGAGCAGGGGAGTACTGGGCCCAGCCCATAAAACCATTTTTCCCTCCTAGGCCTCTGAGCCTCTGATGAGAGGGGACGTTGTGAAGGTCTCTGACATGCCCTCAAGACATTTTCCCCATTATTTTGGTAATTCACATTCAGCTCCTCATTACCTATGCAAATTTCTGCAGCCAGCTTGAATTGCTCCCCAGAAAATAGGTTTTTATTTTTTTTTACATAGTCAGGCTGCAAATTTTCCAAATTTTTATGGTCTGCTTCCTCTTGAATGCTTTGCCATTTGGAATTTCTTCTGCCAGATACCCTAAATCATCTCTCTCAAGTTCAAACTCCCACAGATCTCTGGGGCAAGGGCAAAATGTTGCCAGTCTCTTTGCATAGCAAGAGTGACCTTTACTCCAGTTCCAAACAAGTTCCGCATCCCCATCTGAGAACACCTCAGCCTCAACTTCATTGTCCGTATCTCTATCAGCATTTTGGTAAAAGCCATTCAACAAGTCTCTAGGAAATTCCAAATTTTTCCACCTGTTTCTGTCTTCTGAGCGTCCTAAGTTTCTAAGAAGTCCAAACTTTCCCACATTTTCCTGTGTTCTTCTGACCCCTCCAAACTGTTTTAACCTCTGCCTGTTACCCCATTCCAAAGTCACTTCCACATTTTTTAATATCTTTATAGCAGCACACCACTATCTACATTACCAATTTACTGCATTAGTCTGTTCTAATGCTACTAATAAAGACATACCTGAGACTGGGTAATGTATAAAGGAAAGAGGTTTAATGGACTCACAGTTCAGCATGGCTGGGGAGGCCTCAGGAAACTCATAATCATAGTAGAAGGGGGATGCAAACACATCCTTCTACCCATGGTGGCAGGAAGGAGAAGTGCCAAGCAAAGGAGGAGTGAAGTCCCTTATAAAACCATCAGATCTTGTGAGAACTCACTCATTATCATGAGAACAGCATGAGAATCACCACTCTCATGACTCAATTACCTCCCACTGGGTCTCTCCCATGATATGGGGGGGTTTATGGGAACAACAATTCAAGATGAGATTTGGGTGGGGACACAGCCAAACCATATCATGCTGCTCTAAAGAACTGACCAATGGGTAATTTATAAAGGAAAGTGATTTAATTGACTGACAGTTGTGCATGGCTGAGAAGGCCTCAGGAAACTTACAATCATGGTGGAAGGGGGAGCAAACATGTCCTTTTTCACATGATGGCAGGAAGGAGAAGTGTGAGAACCAAGCAAAGGGGGAAGTCCTTTATATAAGCATGAGATCTCACTCTTTATATAAGCATAAGATCTCATGAGAACTTACTCACCATCACACGAAAAGCATTGGGGAAACTGCCCCCATGATTCAATTATCTCCAACCAGCTCTCTCTGAAACACATAGGGATTATAGGAACTGCAATTCAAGAAGAGATTTCTGTGGGGATACAGCCAAACCATATCACCCCATTTCACCCTTGGAGGACACAACAACAACATGCTGTCTAGGAAGCAGAGAGCCCTCACTGGACACCAAATCTGCTGGCACTGTGATCTTAGACTTTCTAGCCTTCAGAACTATGACCAATAAATTTATGTTGTTTGTGAATTACCTAGTTGAAGGCATAGGTTATAGCAGTTCAAATGCTCTAAGATGATGTCTTTTCCCATACTAGAGATTATTTTTGTAGGTTATACAAATACTTTTGAAGAACGTTTAAAGCTACATGTCAGTCATACCATAGTGTAGGCATAGATATGTAACAGATTTACCTCCACTCTCTTCCACTCTGATAACTAAGTGTAGACTTGAATGGAGGGTTGAAGGAAGAAGGCAAAATTAAAAGGATAAATAGAGCATAAAATACTATTTTGGAAGGGCAGATGTGGGTAATTGATGGCATGAGCGAGAGAATTAGACCTCAGAGAAAGAAGACACAGGTAGGATCAAACACCAGTGATAAATTTTACTCACAAATAACACAATTCAGTTAAGTTAGCTCTAGTTTGAACGCAAAGGGTTTTCGTCATTTTATTTTTTATAAAACCTATGAATTACATATTATTGGCCAAAATATTTTGCTTAGTTTGTTTGATGTGAAAGTCATTTTTTTTTCAAAAGAGCTCATGTTTTCACATATGTTACTTCCCAGCTCACTAATTTATTCAAGTTAACTATAGACACTACATATACATTCTCATTTTTTAAAACCATTGA
This sequence comes from Colobus angolensis palliatus, assembly GCF_000951035.1. NCBI lineage: Eukaryota > Metazoa > Chordata > Mammalia > Primates > Cercopithecidae > Colobus > Colobus angolensis. Next base: position 1,769,579 of record NW_012120376.1, on the reverse strand, counting down.
GAGGAAAAAAGCCTCCACTATTCTAAATATTTGGTATTTCTTCCTCAAAGATTCCACGATGAACAGTATGCAATTCTGCCTTTTTATAATCCCTAACACTCTACAAAGGAAAGAACAACATTTTGGTTACTAGAAATCTCTCTATAATGACACTGCCATCCTGAAGGAGTAGTGAACAGTGAGACAGGCTACTTTCCAAGGGGTCTTGGTAAAATGGGCTACATCTCATTTTATACCAGATATTATTCAATATAGAAATGAGCAATCTCATTTAGCAAAGTTTTGAATGCATTATTTCAAAACTGTCATTGCATGAGCCATAGAAATTATAGCCGCAGTCTTCTCAATCTCGTTTCAAATGTCATTGATATTTGCCTTCACTTACCTTTTTTTTCCTTTGAAAGCATAAAAGCTATCTTCTCCTTTTTTTCATCTTGAGTACACGTATCTAGATTTCCCTGGGAATAACAACTTAACTTTGTCTGTAACTTTTTGAAATACAGTATGGTAGTTCTAATTCACACACAAGATTGTAAATTGCCCATAATTCTAAATTGTGTCCTATAGCACTCTTAATTAATGGCTGAATTTAATGTGTTCCTTTTTAGTTGTTCCATACCTAGTCCCAGCAAAGTCACAGAAAGATTTCTAAGGAGATTAAGAATTAACACTTTAAGTAATAACAAGACTATGGAATGAAATGTAAAGGTAAGAAGAGGGAAGATAAGAAATATAGATTTCAGAAAATGTTATCCCTGGAAATTTTTTTTAGCAAAGTTTTGAATGCTATAGGTGGATCCTTATCTCACTCCATATTGCACTCAGCACAATGTTCAACTCAAAGGGCATTTTATATATGCCTATTGATGGCACAGATAGGATGGCTATTACCTATCAGAAAAAGAAGCTCAAATTGCCAGGTTTTATTAAGCCCATTTTTGTGTATTCTCTCTCAAATTCCTAAGTTATTTAGAATAACAGAACATTATAATTTCCCATTTATTTTCTGGGCCAAAATGCTATTTTTAAAAACATTCTCAACATCCATCTCTGGGAAATGTTAATTAGGATCTTGGATGATCATACATGGAGCTGGGTAATCCTCATCTTTAAAAGTTCCCATTTGCAAGTACTCATATATACTTCCTGGGAAGTTGAACAGGTTCGTGATACAAAAGGACATACTCTGAGGTGTAGTAATGTAAAAATGTTTCTGATGCACTACAACAATCCCATTGAAACTCAACTTCAAAATAAACACCAGTGCTCCTGAGAGGGAACACTGTAAAATAGCCTGGACTAATGATGTAGCTGCAATTCCAAGACCAAAATGTTTTTGGAGGATACAATTAGACTCCAGCAGGGCTTGTACTGACAGTGGAATCCATGCTTGTCTAGTCTCCCTGACACCATCTGCAAATTTTGTGGAAATACCAAGGGCAAAACCCCAAAGGGACATAACACCACTGTTGGTCCCAAGAGGTGTAGCAGTACATCCCTTGGCTGAATGAAATCAGGATCATCCTCTTTTTTACCTCACTAAACCTGGGCATGTAACTTGCATCAGAAGCGACAGACTTCTGGTTTTTCTTCTAGCATCAGAGCCCTGTCTTCCCCACAGACACAGTGACTCCTCAGGCAAGTGAATCCCCTTGATTGCGGCAGCACTGCCTCTGGCCAACTAAGATGTTGGAGAGTTTTATACCAAGTGGGTCACAGACCTCCAGGTGAAAAGCACATTCCTAGGTTGATGAGTATCTTTAAGGTTTGCATAAAAAATCGGAGGAATAAACCAAGGAAAAGAGTAATTTTTTTTACTATGTAATAGATGGGGGCTTAGAGCAATGAGACCTGGAGGAAAATGTAAACATGGCCTTATCTGATGCTGAGCTGACTGACTGGTATACCTAAACTTTTTGTCTCCATAATCCAACCTGCAGGAACTCTGGAGATTCTCTGGAATAAAAACAAACTAACAAATAAAACTAATGGCACTGTAGAGTTTTACTTAGAATTATACTAAATTAAAATGTCCACTCAGTGGTACATGTATAAAGAAGTGTCATTTTTTCAGTTGCCCTACTTTTCCTGCAAAGTGTCTGTGAGGTAGTTGAATAGGACACCAGAATTGTCCCAACCAACCTTCCTGTAGAGGAAGTGAACATCCCTCAAACTGAATACTGATCTCCATGAGTTTATTTTCCTCTCTTCTGAGACCATCCTGCTCCCCTTGCCCTCTTTCAGCTGATGCCTCCAAGTCATGATTCTCATATTGAATAGCCTGACATTCTTAAAGCATTGACTCACCTCCTTGATTACTGTCATCACCTTTTCTCCTGCTCCTCCGTTCATTCAGGTGCTACGTTCTTGATCAACTTGTAGAGAGTCATTTCAAGCTTCCAGATGTCTCCAGCCAATCCATTGAGCCTTTGCCTAATGGCACTTCTAATTGCCTGATGTTCAGTGGATTTTTTTCTTTCTAATTGTAAAGGACACGAAATTGGAAAGGTGTAAAAAAATTACTGCATCTTAAAATAAACAAAGGGCTGTACTCATTTGGATATTATAAACTTTATTTTAATTTTTCTACATTTATGATCAGAAACTTTACAAAAACCATTCTAATTTCATCATTATTTTGGCAAAATAATTACACACTAAATAAAAATATGCAAAACCTTATTAATTTGTGTCATATAGGTTCATTTTTTGTTGGGTATGGATAAATTACATCTTTTGGAAAAGATTTAAAGGAAAAAGAAAACCAAAATATCTATAATCAAATATGTACCATAAACCTAATAATTAGAAAATATAATAGTGCAGCAAAAAGTAAAAATAGTATGAAGTATGAGTAATGAGAGGATAGCATTTTTCATAAGATTCAGTCGAAGTTATTGGCTCACTACTCCTCCATGCCAGAGTAGCCAATAACACAAGATCCTGTTATCTTCACATGTCAATCCCACCAAAACCTAGAGAGAAATGACAAGTGGCATTTCACTGCAGGAGACTAAATGAACATTTGAAGAAAATGAAGCTACCTCGATTCAAGGATCACATGAATCTGTGCAGTAGCAAACAGGAAAATATAGGCTAGTACTATATAAATATAGCTGACAAAAACTCCACATCTTTAATATCTGAATTGTATAGACAATTATAGGCAGACAGCATAAAATTATCAGTACCTTAGATAACAAGGCTGACACAAGTAAATGATCACATCAGTGTGGTAACCAGGCTTGTTTGCAACAGAAAGCAGGATTAAAAAAACAACCAAACTCCATATTGTACATGCAAAAATGAGGATAGAGGCATTTAACATATGTAATCTAAATTAAATATGGCTCTAATTTTCAAACTAGGAAGGCATACCAAATTGCTATTGCAAAGATATCCAGAAAGCAATAGTTCACATTAGAAGTTTACTTCTTAAAAGACTGGTGTGCAGGCTCCATTCCTTCAAACTATCTAGGGTTCAGGCTAGAATAACAGCTCTACTCACTTGTGCATTGCACAAGTGAGTTTCCAGCCAGGAATATCAGTGAAAAAGAGAAAGAGGGCATGAAAAGACTGTGTTAAAGCCCAGTCCAAAGGACTTTTCATTTATGCTAACGTTCCACTGGAAGAAGTAAAGAATTCGGTATATAGATAGCATAATTGAATTTAATAGGAGGGCTACACATAAATAAAACTACATTTTATTTTTGGTTTGAGAGAAATAGATGGTTGGAGAATGTTTGGAGGGATGATTGTCATTTATTAATAGTTTTATAAATACTATGTAATTCATTTGATCTAGTTTGTGCAAAGACTGGTAACCGATGTTTCTTCATGAACATATACTTACAGGCCATACTCTCAACTGCTTTTGTCCATCTGATCCATTCATTGTCATCATTTCCCTACTAATAAAATATTGGAAATGTGGCAGAAGGTTTCATGACAACTGTCAGGATTTCCTGATTTGGGAAAAGACGGAATATACTATTAATCTTACAGCAATATATCCAAAGGCAGAGTTCAAAGAGCATATTTAACATGAATCTTTTGAACTAGATCATTTGAAAGTCATAAGAATCCAAGTACTACTCTTTTAGTTTCCCATCACATTGATCTCAGCAACATACAAATAAGGAGAATAGGTTATTCTAAAAAAAAAAAAAAAGAAGAAAATAGAATGACTCTCTAACTCTTCTGACTTGCAAGCAGTGGCAGCATCTTTGGAATGCTGCATAGAAACAGGACTGCACCATTTTAAAAGACACTTCTATCAGTATTTCTTAGGATTTTAAGTTCATTTCACTGGCAAGAAACTGCTCCTTTACACCTATAAAAATAAATGTCTTCTAGCACAGTTTTATTTGTATATCAGTATTTCTTATGTTAAGTAGAACACAGTAAGGAAAAGAGCATAGCAAACCCCTTATATTCTGGTTAAACATAAAGGCTTTGCAGACAGGCCAGTGTGTACCCAATACTTGCTAGTTTTGAATCCAGTCAAGTTATTTAAATGGTTTAGGACTCAGTTTTCTCAGCTGTAAAAGGGATATTGTGCATGTTTTATGGTATGATTTGAGGATTAAATGAGAGGATATGCAGAAAGCACTTAGCACAGTACCTGGCACATGGTAAGCAGCCAAAAAGCATTTGACAGTTATTTACTGTTGTTTACACTCTGATTGACCCTGGGTTTAAGAAAAATCTTGACCATTATTATAAATCACTGTAAAATATTGCTGCAGTCTCTTCACAGGTCTACAATCTGAATGTCTTTCATTAGTATTTAAATTGATAGTAAATATGTACACTTCTAAAGCATTTCACGATTATGTTTTCCTATATGTTTCAGCAGTGACTGATGGTCAAAACATCCAAGACTCCCTATGCCTGGGAAACTGGTAATGAAGCTTATAGAGCTTATTGAAAGTGCCATTTAACAAAATATATTAGCCCATTCCAAATGTCATCTCTAGCTCTATTGTATTTCAAGTTAAACGCCATGCAAAAACAGATCTAAAAGGCTCCATTACTTGCTTATATTCAAGGGCATGAGGCAAAATGTCACCAGTTTACAAAGTAAAAACTAGAGTCTCTAACTAGTGCCTCAGACAAAATGGCAGAAAGCAAGCTAGGCACAGAACAGTCACTGGTAATGATTCACCACTTATTAGGAATAATTGACATTTCGTGATTTCCAAATCTTCTTTCAAAATGTAATCTGTTCATTTCATTATTTTATGGTATCTTTTTCGTATCCATTAACTTAACATTTCGTTTCATACTCAGTGGGGGAGGTTTCTCTCTCCTGAAATGTCACCCTACATAAATAAGTGTAGTGCAAGCCTTCCATCACTGTAATAGTTAAGTGATGGCAAAGCTGAGCAATTGAAACAGAAAGAGAAGTCACCTTGACAGTCCTGTAACTGGGAAAAGCAGCTTAAGGCACCAGATCTTTTACTGTGAATGAGTTGAATGAGGTTTTATCTTTTCACCAAACAAAATATATTAAAATAATATTCCAGCTTTGAGACAAATCAAAGAAACTCTTCTTGGAGATTTTAATACTCTGTCTATTACAATAAAACATACATACTTCTGAAAATAATGAAAAAAGAAATCATAGTTTCTCCACATTATGCGGATTATTGATGCCACTTTTACAAAAGAATGTGGTTAAAATAAAAAAAAAATAGGTGAAGTGTTTGCTATTGACGCTTATTATAAATTCTATGAATTCTTAAGGGTTTAGGTTTTGCTTTGTTGTTGTTACTGTTTAATATCTCATAATAGGTATTAGAAAACCATTTAATTAGGCAATGTGGTATATTTGAAGTTGTGCTATCCAAAATGGACATTAGATAAAATTAAATAAAGGCCAAGAAACTTAGAAAATAATGATGCCACTTTAATATACAGATTACTGGGGCAGGATTTTTTTTCCTGAATTAAACACATAATTTTATTAAAATGCAATTTGGCATAACTATTACATTTTTAAACATTGTCCTTATTATTTTTTGCCCCCCCAGGAAATGACAGCACTTCACTTTATATAAAGTGAAGTTAATTTTTAGATCACCTTGAGTTACGAAAATACAGAATATTTTATCATTTTTAGCTGGGACAAAGACTTCATTTTAATGATTTGAACAGAAATTAAACTGCCACCTCAATGTTATTGACATTTAAATCCCATGTGAGAAATACTGCATGACCCAATAAAGAAAATTAGAGCACTTTTTGTAAAAAATTAGAACTCTCAGTCTTGATGTTTATTGCCTATCAAACAGATTTTTCCTAAATTTAATGAAATGTAATGTGTTCCTGCTTTGATGCATTAACATTTCCCATCATACTTTCAATGATGTGGTGATTATTGCTTTAAAATTAAATTTAACTTTGATGTGCCTCAAAGTCGAAGTTCAAGAGCTATTTAGTTGTTGTATAAAATTTTTCTGGAAGTGAAAGAAATATGAAAAAAGGTGCTGAGGTGAAGTGATTAGGAATATGCCTTGTGACACCACAATAGGCACACAGAGTTGCTTCATGGAATAGTAACAGAGTAACTTGTTTTGATGGATGCAATAGAGACCCTTTTAGTAAACTCAGGTGTCAGGTAAGTAGGGAATGTATGAAATCCCACACATGGACTCTAGATACACGCTAAGGCATCTTTGTGACAGGTGATACAGAAGGTAATTGATATGATTTGGCTGTGTCCCCACCCAAATCTCTTCTTGAATTGTAGCTCCCATAATTCCCACATGTAGTGGGAGGGACCCAATGGGAAATAATTGAATCATGGGGGTGGTTCATTCCTGTGCTGTTCTCAGGATAGTGAATAAGTCTCAGGAGAGCCAATGGTTTCATAAACGGCAGTTCCCCTGCACAAGCCCGCTTGTCTGCCGGCATATAAGACATGTCTTTGCTTCTTTTTTGCCTTCCACCATGATCATGAGGCCTCCCAAGCCATGTGGAAATGTGAGTCCATTAAACCTCTTTCCTTTATAAATTACCCAGTCTCGGGTACATCTTTATTAGCAGCATGAAAACAGACTTACACAGCACTGCTCACCTCTCATTGGAATTTCCAGTAACACCTGATCTTTCAGCTAGGAATCCCTGTCCAAAACAGTTCTTCCCAATAGTTTATTGCCTATGCATAGGATGCTTATGGTTTCTCTCTAATTTTAGAAACACACACATTCACAGATCATCACATGTTGGGTTAATAGGAATTTTTTTTTAACATCTTACCATTTAGACTTACTACTCTTTTCCTTCACATAAAACACAATAAAAACAAAATTAACATCATAAGCCTCTTGCCATAGCACTGAAAAATCCAGAACCACCTGATGGAACATCAAGAGATGAAATTTTTAAATTTGCCTGTGTGCTATTTATATATATTTGTGGTTTCTGAAGTTTAAATATTTATTTACCGGTATATATCAGTGGTGATTTTATTTACCAAATTAAAAATAATGCAGCATAGTGTGACACATACAAGCATACCTATGAAGAAAATATAAGAGAACTTTTTTGAAATGAGGATTTCTTTTTTTTGCAATTTCATTAACTGTTAGGTTATAATTGGTTTTTGGCTACATGGATGAATTGTATAGTGATTAAGCCACAGAATTTGGTGCATCCTTCACCTGAACAGTATACATTGTACCCAATATTATTCCTCACCCCTTCCAAGTCTGTCCCTTTTGACTCTCCAGTGTCCATTATACCACTCTATTTGCATACCCGTAGCTTAACTCCCACTTAAAAGTGAGAACATGTGGTATTTGGGTTTCTATTTCTGAGTTATTTCACTTAGAATAATGGCCTTCAGCTCCATCCAAGTTCCTGCAAAAGACATAATTGCATTATTTTTATGACTGCATAGGATAATGCATATATACCACATTTTCTTAACCACTTGTTGGTTAATGGACACTTAGGTTAGTTCCATATCTTTGGAATTGTGAATTGTGCTGTGATAAGCATATATGTGCAAGTGTCTTTTTGATAGAATGACTTTTTCTTTTAGGTAGATATCCAATAGTAGGATTGCTGGATTAAATTGGTAGATCTACTTTTAGTGCTTTGAGAAATCTCCATACTGTTTTCCATAGAAGTTGTATGAATTTACATTCCCATCAGTGATGTATAAGTGTTCTCTTTTCACCACATCCACACCAACACCTATTACTTTTGAATTTCTGATACTGACCAATCTGGCTGGGGTAAGATGGTATCTCGTTGAGGTTTTAATTTGCATTTCCCTGATGATTAGTGATATTGAGCACTTTTTCATGATTTTTGGCCATTTGTAGATCTTTTGAGAAATGACTGATCATGTCATCTGCCGACTTTTTGATGGAATTATTTGCTTTTTTCTTGCTTTTTTCTTGCTGGTTTGAGTTCCTTCTGGATTCTGAATATTAGTCCTTTATTGCATAAATACTTTGCAAATATTTTTCCCCATTCTGTGGGTTATCTGTATACTCTGGTAATTATTTCTTTTACTTTACAGAAGCTTTTAAGTTTAATCAAGTCCCATTTATTTAGTTTTGTTTTTGTTGCATTTGCATTTGGAATCTTAGTCATAAATTATTTGCCTAAGTCAATGTCCAGAAAAGCTTTTCTTTTAGAATTTTTATGTGTTCAGGTCATATATTTAAGTCTTTAGCAAAATGGATTTAAAAAATCACAAACTAAATATCTGCTGTCTTCAAGAGACTCACCTAACACAAAAGGATTCTTTTAGACTCAAGGCAAAAGGGTGGAAAAACATATTTTATGCAAATGGAACCAAAAAGTGAGCAGGAATAGCTATTCTATATCAGATAATACAGACTTTAAAGTGACAGCGGAAACAATGACAAAGAAGGTCATTATGTAATGATAAAAAGATCTATCCAACAAGAAGATATTATAATTCTAAATATATTTGAAGCTATCTCTGGAGCTCCCAGATTCATAAAACAGTTGCTACTTAACCTAAGAAAAGTGATATGTAGCAACACAATAATAATGTGGGACTTCAACACTGCTCAGAAAGCACTAGACAGATCATCAAGGCAGAGTCAATAAACTAAAAAATACTGGACTTAAGCTGTGCTGTAGAATACATGGACCTAACAGATAATTGCAGAACATTCTACCCAAGAACTGTAGAATACGCATTCTTCTCATTAACACATGGAACATTCTCAAAGATAGATTATATGATATGCCACAAGACAAGTCCCAATGAATTTTTAAAAATCAAAATCACATCAAGTATCTTCTTAGAGCACTGTGGAACAAAACTAGAAATAAACTCTGAAACGAACCCCCAAAACTTTACAAGTATATGGAAATTAAACAGTCTGCTCCTGAATGACTTTTGAGTTAACATTAAAATAAAAAATTATTCAAAATGAATGATAATTGTGACACAAACAATGAAAAAACCTCTGAGATACAGCAAAAGCAGCACTGAAAAGAAAGATTATAGCACTAAATGCCTACATCAAAAAGTCTTAAAGATCACAAATCAAGGAAAGTCACACCTCAAAGAACTAGAGAAACAAGAACAAACAAAACCCAAAGCTAGCAGAAAAAAATAAATAACAAAGATCAGAGTAGAATGAAATGAAACAGAAGTAAAAAAATACAAAAGATCAATGCAACAAAAGTTGGTTATTTGAAAATATAAACGAAACTAATAGAATGCTACCTATTAATAGATTAAACTAAAGAAGAGGGAAGATTCAAATAAACTCAAATAGAAATGAAAATGGTGACATTACAACTGACACCACAGAAATACAAAAGATCATTTGAGACTACTGTGAATACCTCTATACACACAAACTAGGAAATATAGAAGAAATGGATACATTTCTGGAAACACACATGCCCCCTTGCTTGAATCAGGAAGACACAGAAATCCTGAAAACATCAATAACAAACAGTGAGATAAAATAAGTAGTAAAAAAAAAATGGCCAAGAAAAACAAAAGCCCATAGCCAAATGTATTCACAGCTAAATCCCACCAGATATTCAAAGAAGAATTGCTATCAATTAAACTAAAACTACTCCAAGAGATAAGAGAGAATCCTCTCTAACTGACTATGAAGCCAGTATCACCCTGATAACAAAGCCAGGAAATGACATAACAAAAATGAAACCAGAATTTCTTTTGGAAAACAAAGTATACTGTTTCCTGGGCCTTATGGTGCCTTGGGGAGGGGCTATATGGCTGGGCAGGATACTGGCAGGGTCAGTCCCAGACTGAACTGGGGTTTCATCCCAAACCAGATCAGAGTAAAAGGATAAAAATATTGAATTAATATGGATCTAACCATCAGCCTAAGGTTGATCCTGGAAGTTCCATCAACATAAGCATTGATATACTTTGCTGAAAGCAAATTCTTAAAAGAGCCAAGCCTGACAATTGTCTTCATATTTCAATGACCTTTTAAAACTATTACAATAAATCCATAAAATGGCTATAAGCTGCTATACTGTAATAGAGCCAATGGATATCCTGACATTTTCCCCTCTGTATTATCTTTTTTGGTTCCATAAGCAATGCTATAAATTTTAAGTACAACCACTCTTTTATAGAAAAAAGTTATTTAACATAAAAATCAGCCTTCAGCATTGTTCGACCTCAATATTACCAAATTATAAATTCCTTTATTCTCAGCCAAGCAATGTGCAGTTTCTCATATTCTACACAATTATTTCATTGTCTCTATCAAGCCAATTTATACCAGAAAAGCAAAAGATACAATAAGCTTCTTCTTAGCTTCAACTATTTGAATAATTAATTAAATTCTCTGTTTTACTTGACATGTGTAAATAAAGCCATCGATGACTGTTTAACTATTTTTCTTTAGATGACGTTCTTTCTCTGGACTTTCTCTGGTCCCTGACGAAGTAGCCCCTGTGTCACTTTCGATTGCCTTGTCTCTACATAATAAATATCATGATTATCAGTTTACTATTGGATTGATTTAAAACTCCAGGTTAATGTTTAGGTCTACTGTAGTGTTCATATTTTTCCATAGACTAGATTGACAAATAGAAAAATCTGATTTCCTCGTATTATCAAGACTCATCTAGATAGTAAGACACTAGAAGCAATTATCCTTTCAACCTGTTCCACAGGAAAGGAAACAAAGTAAGCTTTGTCTTCTGGCATAACTGCTTGCAGCTTATCCCTACAAAGCTTTACAAAAATGGAAAGGTGGTAAACGCCCAAATAAACTGATAGAAGCATACAATCACAAAAAATTATTTTTCACATCCTTTCTTATCCAGACTTACATTTATAACACTGAATCCATTAATTCCCAGGCTTCTGCTTTTCTCAGCTTCTTGAAGACAGATTCTAAAAAAAGAAAAGAAAACTTATTATCCAGTCCACTGGTACTCTAGAAGAAGCCCAGTGTGAGTTCAAGGTACACTTTGCCCTTGCAATTTCAGTATTTGAAGATCTATTAAATATTATAAAAAATTGGCTCGGCACCTATAATCCTACCACTTTAGGAGGCTGAGGCAGGTGAATCACAAGGTCAAGAGTTTGAGACCAGCCTGGCCAACATGGTTAAACTCGTCTCTACTAAAAATACAAAAATTAGCTGGGAGTGGTGGCACATGCCTGTAGTCTCAGCTACTCAGGAGGCTGAGGCAGGAGAGTTGTTTGAACCCAGGAGGTGGAGGTTGCAGTGAACTAGGATCGTGCCACTGCACTCCAGTCTGGCGACAGAGTAAGACTCTATCTAAAAAAAAAAATACACGAATGTTTGGTTTTTGAATTGAATCTGGATTCTTTCCCTGTCATCATATCTCAAATGAATTTATTGGTCTTACAGAAAACTTTCCATTAACATGGGTGACAGAGAAAAAGCCAAGGACTTTAAATAATAGAACTCAAAACCAAGTGGTGAAGAAATAAAAGTTTCCATTATCTGAATGTCCCCTTCTTTTACCTTTTAGCCTAGTAGAATAAAAGTACTTTTAAAATAAACGTATTTGTTGTGAAACTGCCCAATAATGAGGATGATAACAACTTACCTGCCAGAACCCCGCCTGACTTTAATTATTTTGCTAAATTCTCACAACTGCTGAATTCAATACTATTGGACTTATTTTAAAGATGAAGAAATTAGTACTTAGAGACCATTAATAACTTGTACCAGGCAGTGGATCTAAACTGGAACCCAGGTCTTTCTGATTGCAGATCCCAAGCTCTAAACCACTAAGCCAGACACTTGTCTTTTTAAAGCAAGTATTCTTCCACTGAGGGAGGTCATAACTATAGGAAATTCAGCAGCATCCTCTTTTCTGCAGAATTATGATTTCTGAATTATGAAACTCACTAACTAAACTCTCACTACTGGAAAAAAATCATCAGGGAAGATAACCCTTCTATCCAGGAGTCAAGTAAATATATTGTTTCAATAGAGAATATGTTGTGTTTGTGTCTAAGATAGTGATAATTATGTCACTCCCTAATGCATGGAAAAGGAGCCTTTGGTGTTTCTAATAAGCTGTTTACAGCAAGAACTTTTAGAATATAAATACTGTGTTTATTATATAGCATTTTCTACCAATAGCATCATTGTTTCCCTCCATATGTTCTTCCGCTAGGTGTCTAATGAGTTCCTACATATGAAAAATGACAAGAGAATCTGAGGAATAATTCAAGCAACTGCGGCATATGGAAACATTGTTTTCTAGTCCCTTTGCCATGATTTCTAGGCAAAACAGCAGGAATACCTGGCAGCAGAGGCTAGAAAAATCATCATCCCTGACTGTAACTTTGACTGAGTTATCTCACACAAATGTCAGTCTTTGAGTTGACGGTGATAATGATAAACAAGGAAATTTTTCTGTCAGAATTTGATACATACATTCTATTGTTCATTCTATAGTGAATATTCCTCTGCCCCTAAGCTTAATTCCACAAGTCTATGAAAGGAGTCATTAGGACTTTTGCGTCCAGTGCATTTAGCTTTCCATCATTTTGAAGCCCTCTTATGTTTCTGAGTGTTGTGTGCTCCTCTGAATTCTTGTGAGGTTTTGCCAGATAAGCTTTTTTCAGTAAGACAATTCCCAATCCAGAGTTCTGCTTCTTCTCCATTCAGTGAAGGACACGTTAACACTTTTGAGACAAGGTAGTGGAGAGATGTAATATAGTGAAATGTGACTCTCCATCCCCTTTATCCTTCCTGATCCTTAAAGGTAATGATTGTGCAACTGCAATTTATTCTGTATTCCACCTGTAGACATGTATCCACTCATCAATGTACCTGTTCACAAATATATTGGGGACACTCCTAGACAGAACAACTCAATAATTCCTTCCACCATACATTTGTTTAGTGCTGTCTACTAGTATATACATTTACTTATTTGACTACATTCCAGTCCCCAGTTTGGACTTAGGCATTTATGACAGTAACAGAATTGATACAGTCTTCATTTGGTATTGCCACTACTTTTCTGTATTTTTTTTTTAATTTTAAGTTCTGGGGTACATGTGCAGGATGTGCAGGTTTGTTACATAGGTAAACGTGTGCCATGGTGGTTTGCTGCATCTATCAACCTATCACCTAGGTATTAAACCCAGAATGCATTAGCTATTTTTCCTGATGTTCTCCCACACCCACACCCTCCTGCAATAGGCCCCAGTGTGTGTTGTTCCCCTCCATGTGTCCATGTGTTCTCATTATTCATCTCCCTCTTATAAGTGAGAACATGAGGTGTTTGTTTTTCTGTTCCTGCATTAGTTTGCTGAGGATAATGGCTTCCCGCTTCATCCATGTCCCTGCAAAGGATATGATCTTGTTCTTTTTTATGGCTGCATAGTATTCCATGTTGTCTATGTAGATTTTTTTTTAATCCAGTCTACCATTAATGACTGAATTTGAGTTGATTCCATGTATGTGCTGCTATGAATATTGCTGCAATGAACATGCACATATCTTTATAATGGAATGATTTATATTCCTTTGGGTATGTACCTAGTAATGGGACTGCTAGGTCAAATGGTATATTCAGTTCTACATCTTTGAGGAACCATTACATTGTCTTCCACAATGAATGAACTCCTATTCACAATTACTACAAAAAGAATAAAATACCTAGGAATACAGCTAACAAAGGAAGTAAAGGACCTCTTCAAGGAGAACTACAAACCACTGCTCAAGGAAATAAGAGAGGACACAAACAAATGGAAAAACAGTCCATGCTCATGAAGAGGAAGTATCAATACCATGAAAATGACCATACTGCCCAAAGTAATTTATAGATTCAGTGCTATTCCCAGTAAAGTACCATTGACATTCTTCACAGAATTAGAAGAAACTATTTTAAAATTCATGTGGAACCAAAAACAGCCTGTAGAGCCAAGACAATCTTAAGCAAAAGAACAAAGCTGGAGGCATCATACTACCTGACTTTAAACTATACTACTAGGCTACAGTAACCAAAAGAGCATGGTATTTTTACAAAAATAGACACATGGACCAATGGAACAGAATACAGAACTCAGAAATGGTACAGCACACCTACAATCATCTGATCTTCGACAAACCTGACCAAAAAAATGGGGAAAGGATTCCCTGTTTAATAAATGAAGCTGGAAGAACTGGCTAGTCCTATGCAGAAAAGTGAAACTGGACCTTTTCCTTACACTTCACACAAAAATTAACTCAAGATGAATTAAAGACCTTAATGTAAAATCCAAAACTATAAAAACCCTAGAAAAAATCTGGGCAATACCATTCAGGTATTCAGGACATAGGTAAGGGCAAAGATTTTATGATGAAATCTCCAAAAGCAATTGCAACGAAAGTGAAAATTGACAAATGGGATCTAATTAAACTAAAGAGCTTCTACGCAGCAAAAGAAGCTATCATCAGAATAAACAGACAACCCACAGAATGGGAGAAAACTTTTGCAATCTATCCATCTGACCAAAGTCTAATATTCAGACTCTATGAGGAACTTAAGCAAATTTATAAGAAAAAAAAAAAAAACACTAAAAAGTGGGCAAAGGACATGAACAGACACTTCTCAAAAGAAGACATTCATGCAGTCAACAAACATATGAAAAAAAGCTCAACATCACTGATCATTAGAGAAATGCAAATCAAAATTACAATGAGATACCATTTCACCCCATGCAGAATGGTGATTATTAAGAAGTCAAGAAATAACAAACGCTGGCAAGCTTGCGGAGAAATAGAAACATTTTTACACTGTTGGTGGGAATGTAAATTAGGCAACTACTTTTCATCTTAGCTATATCAATTGTTGTGTAGTAATATCTCACTGTTTTTTGATTTGCATTTCCCTAGTGGCTAATGATTTTGAACATGTTTTCATCCACTTATTTAGCATATTTATATTCTACTCAGTGAAATATTTATTCACATGTCTTCTGTCCATTTTATACTTGAATTGCTTGGTTTTTAACTGTTGATTTTTGGGAGTTCTTTATATATTCTAGACATTAGTTCTTTATTGGACATGTGGTTCAAAATTATTTTCTCCAAGTCTGTAGCCTGTCTTTTCAACCTTTTCATATAGTTTTTCACAAAGCAAAAGTTTTTAATTTTGATGAAGTCCAAGTTAGCATTTTTTCCTTTTATGAATCATGTTTTAGTCTCAAGCCAAAAAAGGATGTGCCTGCATTTATATCCCAAATATTTTCTTCCATAGTTTTCTAAAAGCTTTACAGGTTTACATCTTACATTTAGGTCCATAATGTGTTTTGAGTTAGCTTTTGCATAAGTGAAAAGTTTAGGTTAAGATTTTCTGTTTGTCTGTTTTGCGTATGAATATCCAAATGCCCCAAGACCATTTGTTGAAAGGTTGATTTATATTTTGAAAAATCCATTCTGACTATTGTGTGGAGAGTAGAGTATAGGAATAGGAATAGGCTGAATAGTTAAGAAACTTTTTCATTTTTATAGGTAGGAGATTATGGTGAATTGGACTGAGGTGATAGGAGAGGAAAGAGGGAGAACTAAATGCAGAGTATTTGGAGCTATAGAGTTAATAACACTTGCTGATGAATTCGATGTGCAGGTAAGAAAAGAAGAACAGAATCAAAGATGATTCTAAGTTTTTAACATGAAAACCTGAGCATATGGTGATTATATTTACAAAATTAAAGGAAACTGAAAGAAGGCTTGGAGGTTGAGACAGAATCAAAAGTTCTGTTTTGTCCACATTCTGTTAGACATCTGAGTGGAGATGTCAAGTAGGTTGCTGGAGTAATGTGATTGGCTTTCAAGGGCAAGATTAGGCTGAAGATACACATTTGGGGAGTCATCAGCATGGATGACATTACTTAGAGAGAAAGTCTAAATAGAGAAGAGAAAATCTGCAATTATTATTTTGGATCAAGTAATATTTATATATGTATGGATTTCCTAAAAGTGAACAAGTTAACTGCAAATCTAATTTTAATTGTTTATACTTGATATGAATCTGTGATTAGAACATGTTAATATATTTTACTGCATACATTTACTATTTAAAATATTATTAAGGATCTAACTGAAATGATAACAGAACTCAGGTTAGAATCTTGTGCCTCATTGCACCTATACAAGAACCTGTGCCTCATTGCACCTATAATAAAAGAATCCAGGGGAATAAAAGGCCTCAGCTTGTCATCAATAATAGTTTGTCTTTTAAGGATAACCTCCATGAAATAAGCAAAATATACTGAAACAAATTTCCACTGGCCAAACATTATAAGTTTCTTTTACCTCAATAACTAGGATTCTAAATGAAAGCAACCCTCAAAATTCTAGTAAACTCTCACATTTTCTCCATTCCAAAAAAATCCTGAGTGGATTAGTTCTAGATATAGCAAAAGATTCAATTCTGTTTTGGAGTGGATCAAAGCTTATGTCTGGGAATCCTTAGTCAGAGATACCAGTGGATTCCTATAGATTAACAGAAAGTTAGTTCAAGAATGACTAAGCAATTGAAACTGAAGAAGAGTTTACCTAAACATATTGATGTGACTACACAGAGAGCTCTATAATGAGCACCAACTATTGCAAAAAATGTACAAAAGACCATAGCATTTTAAATGTAGATTTGTAGAGTATAGGCTTGTATAAATATTAACTGAAAGTCATAAACTGAGACATGGAAAATGCTAGTAAAACTAATTTCTTTACTTTCTTTTAAAAGCAAACCAAAATCCCTCTGTTTGGGCTAGATGCTGTAAAATTATGCTTTTAGGTGGTTGAAGGAAAATTACAAAACATAATAGAAAGTACTGTACAAGTACTTTGGAGTTTGAGAAGCCTTAGATTTGACATTCAGCTTTTTTTGTATACATTTTGTAGCCCTGAGATAGTTACTTATATACCTGAATCAATTTTCCCTGTAAATTCACAATGATTATGCATATTCCCACATGAATTTAGAAAGCATAAAATGAAATTAGATAAATTAAGTGTCTGGTATTATAGTAGGTGTGTCTTAAAATACAATACCCTTTTAAAATTTCTGTTTTACTTCTATCTGCTCTCTCAAAAAGTATTACTTCTTTACAAAAGAAGTGTAATGCACAGAAAAAATTAGTTATCAGATGCATATGTATAAGCAAGGAGACTATTTAATGAATTTATATCTCCATTTCACATAAATTATCTCTCAGAATTAATGAAAGAACTCATAGATGACAGCACCAATGTAATTAGCACTTGAATGATAATCATTGAGGAATGATGGTTAATGTAGATCGGGGATAATAAAGGTAGTTCCCATTTCCAAAGATTGAAAGAATAATTAGGGTTGGATCATGATACAAAGAGTTGGTGTATCTATGTCTGGGTTACACAATAATTCTGAGAAACAGAATTTATTTGACCATGGCTTTAACACATTTACAGTGCAGGACTAAAGCCACATACTTTAAACAAAAGACATGTAAACCTCCATATGGTAGTCTGTTCAAATTCTATGAGATTTCACCTACTAATAATAGTAGGTGGGAACATTTATTTAGGTATAATGAGCTGGATGTGAAAGAACCTGGGCTTTTGAAAGCATCCTGTGTGTTATCATCGTTGTGCAAATATGCAAAGATGACTTCCAGTCAACGTTAGGGAGCGCATGATTATCCCCTTGCTGTGTTGGACATTGCTCATTTCTTCTTTTATTTTTTTCTAGTCCATAGGAGACATGATCTGGATAAATAAACTCCATTGATCTACATATAAAGTTCTTCCTAAGAATCTGGCCTTTAACCTTGGCCTTATTTGTACAGCACTCAAATCAACTGACCTAGGAAATTACAGGCATCATTGAATATTGCTCACAGGATTTACAGCATTTTCCTATACAGGGCTGTAGGAAACTCCATGACTGATATCACGTTACTACTCATGAGCAAGACTCTAGCCAGATGTTAGGGATTTGAGTCTTCCTTCATCACTTACTAGCTGTGTGACCTATGCAAACTGCTTAACTGCTGATTGCCTCAATTTCCCTATCAGTAAAATGCAGACAATAAGAGTACCTACTTCATGAAGTTCTATGAGGATTAGATGAGTTAAAATTTGTAGACAACTTAAAACCATACATTACACCTCCAAATAAATGCTTGTGAAATAAATATTTAATTAAAATAAGATTGTTAACTGACTTAGAGCTGGTCTTTTTAAGAAAGCCAGTTTCATTTATAATTGGGAATGAAAGATCAAATATAATCTATTCAATGCTTAGAATAGCATAAAAGTGTCATAGACATATACTATTTACTCATATCTATGAATGTTTAAAAGAAAATGTGTCCATAATTATAATATTAAAATCTTGTAAGAGCCACAGTATAGTGTGACCTTGTTTTAATTAACAATGTAATGTTAGAGCTTAATAACTCTCTCTCACTGATAGAAAATGTGATGTAGATTTCACAAAGAGCATCAAGAGCTATGTGTCTTCTCTGTCACATTGTAATAATGGTAATAATGTTAGAACACATTTGTCTAGCATTATAACTTTGCAGAAACTAACCGATCTTTCACTTAATCTTTACAATGGTCCTTGGTGGTAGATAGTGATGAAGCAGGAGACAACCAAATGCTTAGGCAAATAGGCAAAGCTCCCCAGAGAACCTCCGACCCACCCAGGTCATTATGCACAGGGGACTTGCCTAAACATGCCCATGGTGCAAAATTCCATCCCTTAACATATGTGCAGTAAGGGAAATAAATCAGTGTGGAGTGGCTCAGACTAAGGACCCACATATGCACTGGAAGAATGGGGTGGAGCCACTGGGAATTCACTCCTTATGCAGGGGAGGAGCCTGGCCTCTTCAACTTGTGTATGGTGGCCTGGTATTCAATTTGTGAGGTGGAAACCTGCATGCAGGACCCCTCTCTTTGTTGAGAGCTTTCCTTTCACTTAATAAATCCTGCCTTCTTCACCTTTCAATGTGTCCATGTACCTAGTTTTCCTTGGTTGTGAGACAATGGCCACAGGCATGCTCACATGACAGATGGGTGAATGGCAGCTCCCTGCCCCACCCTCCTTCCCAGCAGGGGAGCATAGCCATGTCTGCCAAATGTGCATATGGCACCCAATGGCCACACAGGACAGGACTGAGCCACAGCCACTGTCCAGGCCCCAGGATGGCCTTGGGCTGGGCTCCATGCAGCCAGCTGGCCTGTGTTCCCCACCATGCATTCACAGAGTCTTTCCATTCCCTGTCCCCCAGCTGAGGCATCCAATTCAGTTGGATAGCAATTAAAAGTTTCTCTCCCTGTTGGAAAAATCCATTTGCATAGGAATAAGAGGTTTTTTTCGCCCAGGCATCTTCTCCACCAGCACTTACACTGTTTTCATTTCTCCACCCTGTCAGGAGTTAACTTTTATGCTAGAGAATTTCTCTTGAAAGGTGTCTTATTAGATCAGTACCCCAATTCACAGGACACTATTTTTCTCTTCCTTATTTGAGAAGGACCCAATCCCACAGCTTCACCTGAGCACTTGGCTTATCGATAAAGAGTCAACGGCCAGTCTGGTGAGGGACACCTGGGACTTGAGTCCATGCACCCCCCGGGGCAGTTCTTTATTCCTAAACTCAATTCTAACATTTGGGTCAAAGCCCTAGGAAAGAAAACTGGATCTGAGGGATCCAGAGGCAGATGGCAATGAAGGTTAAAAGGCACAGTGCAGGTGAGCATGGCGAATTCTTGCCAATTAAGCCAAGCCTCCTGTTTCATGGATAGAGGTCATGTTAGTAACCATGGCTTAAATGAAGTGCAGGGAACTCAAAGGCGGACAAAGTCAGTGCATGTGTCAAAATGGATAATCCCACCCACTAGGCCCCGTTAGCATGGGTGAAACCTGCATTGGCACCCATGGGTGACACCCTGTCAAGATCCCTGGGACCTGGGAATATAAGGACAGAAGAAGAAAAGAGGGTTTTTTCCTTCTTTCCCTCATGAACCGTGGCATTTTCTAGGAAGAGAAAGGAGCCAGGGACACCTTGCTCCCCTCTTTCTAGATGAGGGGCCATTAATCTTCAGTCTTTACCCCTTTCAAATGCATCTTGAAATCTGCGACTCCTTTGAAAACAAACATCTTCTTATTTCCTTTTTCCTCCTCTGTCCTCTCTTTACAGATGGGTAATTGTGTCCCCGTACTACAGGACACTCCCCTTGGATGCAATCTTCACACTGAGAAAAGTTAACTTCCCAAACCTTAAACTGGTTGGTCTTAAGCTGTAGCCAATCTGGTGTGCATTGCATGTCTTAATTGAGGCTTGTTGGTGTCATTTGTTGAGGTTGCTTTTGATCAAGTTCAAAAGCCAAAAATATTGGCCACTTGGGATGGCTAAAGTCAGGTAATAAGGGATTTAAAGGGATTTTTTAAAAGAGTGCTCAGCTTAATTAAAAGTGGATATCCAAATTATAGGTATATTTTGAAGATCTTTATGTTTTTTCTCTTCTTGGACTTTGTTTTGCTGGAGAAAGTTGTTTTGTTTTTTTTTTCCTCAGTCAACTGAATTACTTTTCTCCAACTTGTCTTGCCACTCTTAATGCACCCATGAGAGGCCCTAAGGTAATTTCTGATGGCCTGACACTCCTTGGGAAAAACAGAAAAGGACCACAGATTCCATTTTGGGAGAAATATCTATTTTCCTTATTGAACTCCAGGAGTTAGAGGTGAGTAAGTCCCTCTCAAAGTCTGTATTTATCTTCCAGCTATACCTGTTTATTAGGCCCTAGAAACTACATGTTTTCCTAGTCCTGCTCTTAAAGGGCAACACCCAGAGGCCAATAAACTAATTAGAAGACCGGCAAACTAAAAATATTATAACTACTGGATCTTCTTCTATTTGTGTAGTTATATATGTGTTGTGTGTGATGTCTATAAAAAATGGGCTCTAATTAATTGGCTTAAAGAAAAATATTTTTTTGAAGGGAAAGTAAAAGCTGTAATGCCTTTCAGTTCATGTGACTTTAATCTTTGAGAAATAAAAAGTCTTAAAGATTGTTGGTAAAACACAGATGTCATTAAAATGTAAATAGGTAGTCTAAATTATGCAAGTTAGATACTAGGTTTGCTAAATGTTTTAAGATTGTAAACTTCTTCTTTGGTCTTTGAAAACTGTTCGACTTGCCTACCTTACAACTTGGTAAGTCTTGAGGACATATGGAATTAACCACACCCTTAACTATGGTTGTAGGAGTCAAACTTTACTAATGCATAGTGTATAATTAAAACAACTTACTAGATTTTACATTAAAATTAAACATTTTTAGGAGGTACGATTATAACATGTAATTCAGACCACTGAAAATAGATTTACATGCCAGGTGTGTAAGAGAATTAAAATGTGTTTTTTAGTAAAAGATTATATAAAGGCATGGAAATGTAAATTTTTGCCTAGGGTTAAAAGTTTGTTTTGAATTACATAAGATAAAACTAAAAGTTTAAACAGGTTGTGGAAGGTTTCTAAAAATTTAATCTTGTAAAAAGAAATTCTGTGTGAACATTGGCTAAAGTTAAAAAGGATATTATTTTTCTGTGAACTGAACATGGGAACAAAAGCACAGCAGGTTTTTCTTAGAGAACTGATCTGCTCTTTCACAAAAATTTATAAAGGGTTAGAAAAAGTTTATAAGAATCTCATCTCATGGTCAAATTGGTTAAGATTAAATAGAATTTTCTATAAGGTTTCATAAAAAAGTTGGAGTTGACATTAATAATAAACTAATGCCAGGGTGAAATTTGACTTTCTCTCCATTGTACAAGATTTTCATGTAATAGTAAAGGATAATGAAAATATTTCACTTGCCTGGCAGATAGACTGCCAAGGAAAACAAAAAGAAGACAGGAGACAAATTGTTTGAAAAGCTGTCTTCCCTCGTAATGAGTAAAGGTTTTTGGCCTTGTTTTAAAATTTCTGAGTCATCATTTTGGCAAAATAAATAACATGGTAATCTGGAATTATATTTCATAATATCAAGTGTTTTATCCCTCAGACATATTTAACAGGCTTCCAAAAATTAAACTTCAGTTTCAAGTTTGTCTTTCCTGAGCCCTAGCTTTTGAATGCTATAGAGGGCCCCTAGAGCATCCAGAAGAGAATTAAACAGGATTATCCGAGATGTTTAGGTACATGGGATTGCCAAAATGATTTTTAATCTTCTTCAGATTATATTTTAGTGAATAATGTTATGTTTCAAAATTGTATAGGATTTCTAAAACTCTCATGTCTGAGTACATGCTATCAATAATAATTAAGGTTGTTAAGTTGTTGTAAACCACATAACCAAATTTTTTTGTCAGTTGTGTTTCTTACTGTAACTACCCTGGACATTTTGTTATTCGCAGATAATTGTTGTCTTGTTTTAATTCTCTTCAAAAGATGGTTTACAATCATCTATAGAACTTTGACAGGTGCTCTCAAATGCAGTTTTCTGATAACTTTTGAGATTGTGGCTTTGGAATAAATAAAAAAAAAAATGTAGAGGACTCATGAGGAGCTGAAATGTTCCTGAATATCAAGCAGAATAATAACGAAATGGATGGAATTAATAAATAACTGAAGTAATCTTTTTTTGACTTTTGCTTAAAACATTGCTGATCCTCGTTTTGTTTCTTGGAGTGAAGGAAATTTTTATGTTGAGCTACTTACAATCTTTAATAATTGAGTAAGGTAAACTCTGTAAACAAAATTTGGAGCATGTTTGTCTCTCTGCCTGATTCTTCTAGAATCTGTAGACTATCTTTGAGTATTCTTCACTTATAGCAATATGGTTATTTGTATAAGTGCAATAAGAGTCAATTTTCTTTTGCAACAGGATGCAATTGGAGAAACCGGTTGCTTTACCAAGGCTTTGACTGGAAGGGTATGCTTCATTTTAAGGAATCAAGTTCAACTTGCAGAGCTGATAAAAGCCCCTTGGGAAAACGGGCCTCATACCTTGTCTACACAGTCCCTGTGCAGAGTTCCTAACCTGTGATGAATAAAGAATGTCACTTTCTAACGGGACCAGGAACCCCACATTCTTGAAACTTCAAGAAGAGAGGAATTCACCCAACTCATAGTATTTGAGGGTACAAACCCATGGTTGGGCTCGGCTTTAAAAAGTCCTACATGAGATTCCTTGTGGAACAGTTTTATCAAAGCAAATTTTAAAAGCCTATATAAAAATAATTATTCTTGATGCACTTTATGCAAATAATCAGGCCAAGTATAAGACTAAAGTTTATTTTGCAAACAACACAGTCCTATTATGATTTGTTTTTAACAAAAATGAGGACTAGAGAGAGAAATTATGTTTCAAAACTTGTCATACATTTGTCATTAAATTCTAGACTCATTAGTTGTTTTTAAGTTTTTTGCCTACTTTTTATACTAACCCTGCTTATTCCCATGAACCAACTAGCTATCTCCGTCTGCAGCTCAGAAGAAACAAAAAGGGATGGGTAATATAAAAATCTGAATCAATATTCTAGTTCTGGGCAATTATCCTGCAAATCCTCCCAGGTGATAGGAATAAATAGGGTGCCCATAACCCAGAGGTTTCTTTGTTTGGGAAAACAGGACCAAGGGAACTAGCCAAAGTCAAGCTCCATGCACCCAAATCTTAGTAGGCATAACTATAGCCACCAGTTATCTGGTTGTGTAGGCATCCTCCAGATTTTTTAGCTGTTCTTGCCCCCCTCCTTGTTTAGTTTTGATCCATGTCTTCTAATAACTTAGTTTTGTCTCTTCTTGCCTTCAGGCCATCGAACTCCAAATGATCATGTAACTACAGCTTCAAATGATGGCCCCTTTTTTTTACTAGGGATCCTTAGATAGGCCTCTGATGGATATCTGACTGCCATTTTCTCAAAACAGTGTCCCTTGCCAGTAGCAAGTGGTCAGGATCAGTCTTCCTCCTTTTCCTTATCTTTATTCTAATGGTAGTTAAACGTACTTCTTTAGAGGAGGGAATGTTAGAGGTAGGAGATAGCCAAATGCCTAAACAAATAGGGAAGGGTCCCCGGAGAACCTCCAATCCACTGATGTCATTGTGAACAGGGGCTTGCCTAAACATGCCCCCAGTGAAAAATTCCATCCCTTAACACATGTGCAGTAAGGGAAATCAGTCAATGTGCAGTGGTTCAGACTAACGGCCCGCATGCCCACTGGAAGAATGAGGTGGAGCCACCATCATTCCTTATGCAGGAGAGGAGCCTGGCCTCTTCAACTTGTGTGTAGTAGCCTTGTATTCAATTTATGAGGTGAAAACTTACATGCAGGACCCCTCTCTTTGTTGGGAGCTTTCCTTTTGCTTATAAATTCTGCCCTCCTTATCTTTCAGTGTGTCCATGTGCCTATTTTTTCCTCATTGTGAGACAAGAACCCAGGTTTAGCTTAACTAAGGAGCAAAAATCCTACATCGATAGAACAGATATTATTATTTATAATTCACAGATCAGAAAACTAAGGCCCAAAGAATTTAAGTAATTTGTGTGCCTAGGGCCACAGTGTATCAGTTCAGGGCTCACATCTCCTAAAGTGCCTTCAGATAGTGCCTAAATCACGAGTCAAAACTTCTGTCATTCTCTTTCTCTGCATTCCTTTGAAAGAAAGCAGGAAGCAAATACCTCTTTCAAAATGAGGAAGCTCCGAGGTCTTCTGTTTACAGTCATGCAAGATGGGCACCATAAAACTCTAGTTAGTGTCATGCACATAATGGCCTCTGCAAACAGTGCTTCCTGGGTTTTTGTACAGGGCACATCGTGCCCATCCACATGAGCAATATATGAGGCAACTACTTTCACTCATCCAAATGCCTAAGTCAGAAGCAGGAAGCAGCAGCAGCAACAGAATTGACATCCTGATTTCCATTTCATTGTGTGGTTTCACAGTAAAGAAAGGAAAAAAAGAGGAAATCAAACAAAAGTAACTTTTAGAGAAAATCTGTCACTCAGGTTAAATTTTCTCTTACTTGAAATTCACCCTGTGTATATTCAATTGAATAGAATGACATTTGATTGAACTGACTGGGAAAGAAACTGACAAGATACATCCGGATTCAGGCTCTCAAATTTGGTTTATTGTTTAGTGCAGCAACCCCTGAAATTAAATGAACACATACAGGAGACTCATCATAATGCTATCTGTGGAATCCTGTTATAGGGAAACAGTGCTATTACAAAGTCCTCCCACAGTTAAACTCCTAAGATGGACTTGATATTCTGCAAAATAGCACAATGGATTTAAGTGAGACTGGAGCTTACGTTTTCCCATTTTTTTTTTTACTTAAATTAGAAATCTTGTAATTGAATTTTTAAAAAGCTTCTTGTGAAGTAATTATGTGTAATCTATTTTCAAGTATTCTTTCTGAGTAAACCTGTAAGAGATGGAAAGAGATATCTCATACCTTTCCTTTCTTAACTGCCACACAGTTCTCTTTGAAACTAGTTCCAATAATGAGTCATTTAAAATAGAAAATGGGCCTTTTTAGCTTTTGAAAACTTAATGGTAATCACGAGACAAGAAAAGGGGGCCTAATGTTTAGCCAGAGGTAAAATGTAGAGGGTTAAATGAGTTTCACATAGTATCATTAGAAATGCTATCAGAAATAATTAAGCCAACAAAATCTTAAGCATCTATTAGTGTTTAGACATAATGACAACATACATATGTAGCTGTCACAACAAAACAGCAAATAACTAAAAAAATTAATTTTGTAAGAGTTATCACAGAAGCAATTCACGTACACATAAAAGCATTGAATATAAAAGGTGACCACTGCTGGGGGCATTTATAGTAAAATACTTGAAATGACTGACAGTGAAATAGCATTGAAATAGATTGTTTGTGTACTCCAGAAGAAAACATTTTAAAATGTAATTTGAGTGTGTTTCCTAATGCTTTCAAAGTAGAAAAGAAAATGTTTTCCATAAGAGTTCACCAACATACACTGACAACAGTGATTAGATAATATCCTTCTGCCATTTAACAATGCAGAAATCATGAGGAGTCATTTAATCCCTCAGATTGTTTATCTGTGACACTTTTGATGTACAGTACAAGAGATTTAACTATCAGCCAGAAAACGAAAAGATTAACGCGACATTTGCACAGCAAATCACAATCACCATCATGCTCCATTTGCCAGACTATTCTCTAACAGCTGATATTCAGCATCTCTAAGTAAGGATAAGTTAGTCAATCAACAAAAATCAGACTCAGGTACTACCAAGTGTGTCTATGTAGTGTACATTAAATCCTGCAATGATTCCTCTAATAAGCAATGTCTTGGTTGCTTGCTGCATCCCAGGCACTATTACACAACAAGATAACTGAGAGGAAGGGATTAGGCTTGCAGAATTTAGAAAGACATCTAACAAATAAGCAATTACAAAGGAAAGCAACAGGAGTGTGGCAGCTAAGTCTGTCTATGGGGGTCAGGAAAGACTTGGCAGAGGCAGGCACTGTGAAAGAAAGCCATGGCATATTTTTCTCTGTCTCAAATCATTTCACCAAAAAAGAGGATTTGGAAATGGATTCCAGATAATCACCTCATTGGCAACTTTAAATCTATGTAAAATATTTTCAATTCAAACTATTAAATGTCAGTCTCTCATATATATATACACATACACACACACACACACATATACATACACATATATATGAATATACATTGAGATTAAATATTTAATACCACTTACTCTTTGTTGAACCCTGATTTAAGTCCGTTTGGGGAGTTCGGCTTTGGGAAAACTTTCCTTCAAAACAATCTCACCAACAGTAATCTTGTAATAACATCTCAATGTTCATTCACTTAATGTTATGGTGGAAATATTAATTACTCAAGAGATTTTGATAATTTAAATTTAATTATATGAATAGAGAAAGGGCAGGGGAAGAAGCGGTAAAGTCCAACCTCAGAGACAAATGAGAGGTTTGTAGGAGAACAGTGCATTTAAAGAACTATATAAAAGGACTTGGGTGTGATGGGTTAGTAGCACAGGCACAATGTATATGAAGAAGTGGACAGAGGCAAGATAATGAAATGCCATTTATGTTTGATACAGAGTATAGGTTTCATATGAGGATAATGCGGAGCCATGAAAGAATTTTAAAATGATGTATATAAAAATTACATTAGGCCTAAGAACATTTTTCAGATAAAAAAGCAAATTATGTATTTAAAGGGAATGAAACTAGCATAAAATCACTACTGGTAAGTAATTGGAAAAAAAAAAAGATCCAATTCTTCATCTTTTTCAATATCTAAGCTTGCAGTGTGACTTTGCAGCAACTTCCATTAAGAAGTGGAGTCTCTCCACTTCAGGAATATGAGCTGGCCCTGCTTTAAAAGATAGAATGTGGCCAAAGTAATGGTGTGCCAGTTCTGAACCTGCACCTCCTGATATTCATTTTGTCAGAACCCTGCTTTTGCTATGAGAACATGCCATACTAGCTTGCTGGAGGATCAGACGCCACTTTGTTCTCAAGCCAAGTTCTTCCAGCTAAGACCATCCTAGACCAGTTTTCAGCCAGATACTCTCAATACATTTGAGAAAATCTGGACAAACTCAGCAGAACTGCCTGCACAACCACAGATACGAATAAATACAGGAGTGAGTCCAGCCAAGACCAGCAGAACCTCCTAGCTGATCCACAAACTGGGGAGCAATCATAGATGCTTATTGTTTTATGCCATCATGTTTTGGGGTGGCATGTTTCTTAGCAGTAGGTAACTGCTATACCACCTTAACAAATCTTCCCTGATCCATTATGGGTAAACACAAAGATAGAAAATTGTACTTCCAAATGAAAATCAAACATAAACCCTTAGAATACAAACCAATTGGTGTCTTTCTTCTGAAAAATACTCAGGCAATACTGAGGTTCCTAATTATTAATATGATCTACCCTTATCAAAACAGTGAGCTTCTTTTTGGAGCATGTTCCTCCCTATTCTTCACAATCTCCCCATTTCACTTTCAGCCAATTCTCTCTCCAGTGCTGCCATGCAATTCCAGTGCTTCATGGAATTTTTCTGAAGATTCTTAAGCTAAGTTGCTAAAAATTCAGTTTATTATCCCTCCCAGAAGTGTTATCATTTGAAAGAAAGGTAAACCTTACCACTTATATTTTATTCACAGCATCTAAAACAGTTTTTGGTGCACAGTAGGAACACAAAAATATTTGTTAATGAATTAATGTATCTTTCTCCCTTATTACTCTTCCCTGTTAAAACTGCTCTCCACTTTCAAAACTATTTCTAGTCTCTTTACTCCTCCCTAGATTCATAAACATTAGTCTATTTTACTTGCCCTCTGAGTCATGCTAAACCCTATATAGTATACTATAGCATGCTATAGCATGTATACTAACTCTCTACCTTTGACCACTACAGATGTTAAAATCCTGGCTCTGCTACTGACTATATGTGACACGAGGGAAATTACCTATCCTTTCTATGCCCCAATTTTCTTATTACAAAATGGTAATAAAAATATTGCCTGTCTCGAGTAAGAGTAAATTAAATAATATATGTAAAATACACAGAAAGAACTTGTGACAGAGTTAAGTACTCAAAAGAGGCTAGCCATTTTTTAAATCTTGCCTATCTTCTTACAAAGATGATGCCAGCTATTCATTTTCACCCTTACTCTGTCTAGATTGCAACACTGATGGACAGTGACACATCTCTACCCATTAAATGCTCTATATTGTGCCTTTACTATCTTTTGAGCTCTCAATATCTAGAATCACCGAAGTTTGTTTCTGATATTTTCTGCTCTCATTGGGAAGAGCAGAAAATCCAGGTCTATCCCTTCTAAGCTCAACAGATAAATCTTGTCTTCTGAAGACCTGTGTATGTCATTCTCTCAGCCCACAGGCCCTTAAGCATTATTTCCCTTGGCCCCACTTTTGAATTTCTCTCTAGTTTCTCTCATCCTTGTTCATTTGTCTCATTGAACAGAAGTATATATTCCTTCTCACACTAACACTTCCATTTAATATTCCCATCATCACCTATTTCTTCTTCCTCCAGGATGTTGATCTATTCCCTTTTTAAATCAATTTCTCTTTTTCCACTGACTGTTTGCCCTTGGCCAATAAACTCTTCTGGCCTCTCCTGCCAGGAAAATATATTCACTTAGTCTGCCACTAAGATTACTCGTTTGTTTTCCTTTCAGCTACACAATTCTTAAAAATAGATAATTTAAATATAACACCTGCACACGTTTCTCTCTTATTTAGCACATGTACCAGCTGGCCTCAAACCCTTTTATGTCATATATGATATGAATATATCATTTTCCATCAACATGATTTTTATGCAATGGAAGAGCAAACAGAACTGTCATACCTTTTGCAATGAAAGAACCACCATTTAATAAATAGTTACCATTAGATTCTGCACTAAGCTCCTTGAATGTATTAACTCATTGAATCCTCACAACAATCCTATAAGGTAGACAATGAAAGCATTTCCATTTTACAAATAAATAAGGATTCTGAACTTAATTTTTTCTCATTTATCTGTTTATGATCTTGGAGCTACAACTTAACTAAACCTCAGTAGCTCAGGCACAAACTTAATCACCTATGTGCTAATCATTACTCTGATGATTGCTCTTTGACCCATGAGCTACTATACTATGAACACTACTCTGTTGAAGGTCACCAAAGGCCTAACTCAAAGTGCTTCTTCCCCGTTCTAACCCCATAAGATTTCCTATGGAACTTCTTCTTTATTCTGCATACATTACGTATTGCTTTCCATCTAAATATGGATACCCCTTCCTTCATGGATTACTGTATTTTACTCCTACACTTTTTATCTCTGTTTTTTCCTGCCTCCTCTTTTGCAGAATAGACACACATACTGTTATTTCTCTCGTATTAAGAAGGTTACATTCCTTTTAAATTCTGCTTCATTGGTATAGCCACTACCTTACTTTTCTTTTTCACTTCCCATTGAAAAAGAAGTCTATATGTGCTAGTTCCACTTTCAAATTTCCCATTCACTCCCCAACCCACTGAATCTCAATTCTACAAGCATTCCATTGAAACTGCTCTTTCTAAGGCCAACAATAATCTCTAATTACAAATCCAATAAAACCTGTTCAGTTCTTATCTAACATGATCTGTCTAAATGTTTCATTGGCACTTTAAACTCAATAGACTTAAAAAATGAACTTATTGTTTTCACCACCTGCCTCTCACCCTGCTTTAGCTCCAAGTTTTTCTCTCATGTTTAGCTTAATTTCTATTATTCCATTTTAGTAGGCTCAGGACCTCCTGTAGTATTCTTCCTCATCTTCCTTTCATTCATTAATCATTTCACCTATCTCATTTCAACCTTGGCAAAAACCTTCATTAGAGGCTCTTAATTCTGGATGCATGCTAGAATCACCTGGGAAACTGTTTTAGAAATACCTACGTACAGACCCTAATCCCAGACCAATTTAGAGAATCTCAGAGAGTTAGTTGGGCATAGACATATTCTAAGGCTTCTCAAGTAATTGAAATTGCAACCAGGATTGAGAGTCATGTTTCATATTTTCGTCAGTCATATAGTCCAAACTCAGACTCTCAACAGCTCTCTCCTAGATTATTTTAATCCTTTCTAATTTCTTTGCATGCCCACAACCTCTCTTCTTTGAGATTTTCAAACACATTTTTGCTAAAATCTGTAAAATACAGCTTTACGGAACATGCATTGCCCTGCCATGTTCACATAACTTCTAGAATAAAATTTAATTGCTTTGCATAACAAATAAGTTCATCCAGGAAAATGCTTAAGGTATAGTGCAGACCATTTAGCAACTTGCAATATATTGGAGAAAAACAAATACAAAAAATCAAAATAAATACAAAATTCTCATAAATCTTCTATGTACCCACTTTCCCATTGGTTAGCATGGTGCCATAAAAACAGAGGGCATGGAGAAAACATCTTCTGAAATAATTTGAAGGACCATTTTTAAGACTAAGCTTCAGTTAACCCCAAAATTCAATCTAGATAAACATGCTTGTGCCTAGTAGGAATTCAATAATTGTCAGTTAATTGTCATATAATTGTACTACTTTTCCCAAACTCACACAGTGCAAATCAAAGCAATGAGAAAGAAATCTGCAAGAAATCTAAATATATTTATTTCAATGTTTTCTTCCCAAAGCATTATATATACAAAACAAGGACAGAAAGGAAGGGAAGGAGTGAGGGAAGGAGGGAAGGAGGGAAGGAAAGGTAGGAAGGAAAAAAGAAAGACCCTTACTTTGATAGAAATAGTAACGTTCTACCATGAGTGCTCTATTTGGGTAGCAGGGACAGAAGATACTCAGTGTATGTCTCTCACAACTTTTCACTTTCTCTAAGCATTGTGTCTGGTATCATCCTAATTCGGCCCATCAAATTAGTGAGTCAAAGTGAGAAAGGGCTGGATAATGAACAAATACAATTTGATTTATTTGTTTCTTTGCATATATTGCCCTTTCATATGGATGCATTATCTATGAATTGAGAAAATCATAAAAACTTTGAAAAGATCAAGTCTCAATCACTCAATTAATTACTATGCTATTAGCAATTATTATCGAAAGTCACAGTTGAATAGTATAGCATTGGTTGTAAATAGTGCAAGTATTGTTGAGGGAAATAAGAACAAAATAAAAATTTCTTTTTATTTTAATCATAGATGCAAATTCTCAGATATCTTCCTACCCATTAATAACAATAGCATATTTGAAATCACTTATAGTACACGCTGATGTTAAAACTGGAAGTTTCTATTGTGTTAAGGCAACAAGAGTATATAAAACTTAAAGTAAAATAAAGCTATAGGATATTATTCCAAAAATAGAGGACTTCAAAAGAATTATCACTAATCAGTTACTCATTGGACCATACTCTCACACTGTAATCTCATCCATGTTCCAGGATATTACAATGGATGGATACCAAGATAAGGATTACACACACACACACACACACACACACACACACACTCATGTGACAACTGGTGAGATCTGAATTAGGTCTATATTGAGTTAACAGTATTACATCAATGTCAATTTCCTGGTTTTGACAATGTTATATGATTTTGTAAAATGTTGTCACTGGGTAAGATGGGGAAAGTTTTCAAAGAAACCCTCTGTGCTCTTTCTTGTAGCTTCCTGTGAGTCTTAATCTATTTAAAAATAAAAAGCTTAAAAAAATTTTTAAAGGTTAAATTATAGTCGTATTTGTGATTTTAATATCTTAATACATATTTTGAAAGATAAATAGGTCATTATCTTTAACAATTTTCATAAAATACATTTTACATATTGCTAGCAAATTATGCCAGTTGTACTCACAGCCAAAATGGGCAAGTAGCACAAGTGTTAAGCATATCTATTTCAACTGTATCCTAGCAAAGAAGCATTCATATATTGGAACCTTGTATAAATGGCAAGATATGCCATGGATCTTTATTAAAAAAAAAGATTGAAGAATTTATGTCATCTTCCCCAGGAATTCAGAGTTTTCCCTGGATAATAACTGAAATGCTTTTAAAATAAAACACAGAAAACAGATCTATAAACGTAATTTATGAAAGACAGTTCATTTTATATCCCAATTTTATTCACCTTTTCTGAATAGTCACAACATTAATCTACTGGGGATAATCTAGTTAGTATATTTGAAATTCCACGTATTCTTTTCTATTATATGCATGTATTACACTTGTATATAATACAGAGTTTCCAGTGTTGATTTAAAGAACATAGTTTAAAAATGAGAAGCATGATCTATAATCTCAAATCTCAAACAAACCTAGGACAAATTCATAATTTTCAAAAAGTATAGCTTTTCACTTGGTTACAAAGAAATCAATGATATTCTAATTGATGCAGAAATTCCAGGACAACTTTTTTTTTTTAATATAATTTTATATAGTCTTGAGCCATTGTGAAAATCCACTCAAAGCCATCAAATTCATTTTATGCATGATTAAAATGGAGGCAGAAAGTCATTTCATTCCATGAACTTATGAGACAGTGGATTTTAGTTCAATGTGAGATGTATACTTTTCAGATTTTATTTTTAACCAATTTTACATTTTTAGTTGCTCTTGCCAGGAAAGTGTCTGAGTAGTGTATTGGTCTTTGAATATTGTCACAAACTAATAGACCAAAGTTCCCCAGGATATATGGGCCTCCATCCTGGAAACCAACGTATGTCTAACTGACCATACCAGTGAGTTTTTAGAATACAAGATATTTCCATACCTTCTTCCATACCACTTTCCATGATGGAAATTCTAACAGGACAATTTATGAAGCATCTTCTGAGTAGTTTAAAATGAGTAAAACACAGAAATCCCCCTCTTTGCATTCCTTCAAACTATAGGTTTACACAATATTGTTATAGAATGGCTACACAACTTTCTTTCTTCTCTCCCTTCATATCACAAATGAAATAAAACAAATGTGGTATAAAATTATACATTCTATAACTTAGGGGATAAAAAGTGCATACATGTTTAAGGCCTTTAAATATTTATGACTTTCCTGTAGAACCAAAACCACAAATGTTAAAATGGCTACAAAAATGTCACAAAATATTGGCCTAACAAATTGTTTGAATAGGAAAACTGTAAGCAAATATTTATAAATTTGAGACTGAGGAAAATGAACAATTTCT
Organism: Colobus angolensis palliatus; assembly: GCF_000951035.1. Lineage (NCBI taxonomy): Eukaryota > Metazoa > Chordata > Mammalia > Primates > Cercopithecidae > Colobus > Colobus angolensis. Next base: position 1,735,374 of record NW_012120376.1, on the reverse strand, counting down.
TCTATCAACAGATTGAACAAATATATAAGCATTCAAACAGTCATTGGGATCAAGCAAAAGAAAGTCTTTTAAAATGAGATAGGACAGTTTTTTTAAAAAATACTAGAAGAAATCTAAGTGAATAATGTTCAAGCTAAGCAATCAGAAACTCACATGCATCCCTGTCAATTTTGTTGGAACTGAAGGCTACCCAGTAACTTGACTGCTCACTGCTGATTTCTGTGAAGGGAATAAGTAAACATAAAAAATTAAAGAAAAGTTCACTTAAAAAAAAAAAAAACAGAAAGGGAGAGTGCTCTAGAGGTACAAAGTATTATATAATGAAAATGGTAATCCAGTTCTAAGTACTACATATTTGACAAAGAGCTTCAGGAGGGTGTTGTTAGCCTTAGGGAAATATGTCAGCTTGTCTATACATTCTTATATGATTGATTTATTCAGATAACTATTACTTGCCAATGTTATTACCAATGGATATATATTTCCATTCCTTTAACAAAAGCAACTTTAAGATGTTAAAACATGTAGGCTTTCTGAGCTCCAAGATTAGGATATAAATAAAATTGTCTCAGTCTACACCATGCCAGAGGAAAAGTTCTCAAAGGAAATGTCATTAAAGCCATGTGTAGTCCCACTAGCAAATGAACACATCCAGGACAGAAGGACAGTGCACTTGGGATACAGCTTGCAGAAACAAGAAAAGCAGTCACATCTGGAGCCAATAACTCAAAAGGTGACTGTCTCTGACATCACCCTGAAAAAAACAACTCTTCACCAGCTCCGCAGACAGCGACTTCAAATTCTTTTAACAATTTACAAGTGGAACACAGTTCAAATCTGCTGAAATCTTCATGACATAGAAGTTCATGTCTGACTTTTAAAAAGTCTTGATTTCAAGAAGAGGCCATGAAATCCCTTGGAAATAGACTCTTGAGCGCCTCTTTCAAGTGGTATAAAAATCTTCAAGATCACCTCAGGAGTTAATTTTCTATGCGTATGTTCAATGTCATCAGCCTTGAGGATCACTTGATTTCTCCTGGGTTAATGAGTTACCTAAAAAGGAAGAAGAAAATATAGTCAACATTTCATAACATACCGATAATCTTAAAACTAAACACAATTAAAAATCAATTGGTAACTCAAAATGCTGGTGTTTGCTATTCAAATACATTGCTTGATTTTAAAGGACTACCAGATGCAGGTATTTCTACCATATAAAAATATACGGTTTTTCTCATTATCATCTCACAATATTTTTAGAGTCACTTGCACAATTATCCAAATGAATACTACTGTGGCTAGAATTATCCCAACTGGTGACAACAATACCCCTCTCAGACCCAGAGAGTGATTCTGGAATCCTTGTTTTTTTGCATAGGCTTAGTGGTCATAGCCTAAATATCATAAACACATCATACTAGGCCTCCGTGAAGAAAGACCTTTGTTCCCAACAAAATAGCCACATCATATTCTCAAAAAGCCCTTGGGGATTGGCTCCATAAAGTTCATTTCTGAAACAGTTTAAAAATTGAGGGCTTATTTGAGTCAATTATATTTTGAAAAAAAATCTGTTTATGGGGGACAAAAATATATGGAGAGAGAAACAATAAGGAATAGAAAAATGTTGTACCGAATGTTAAAGGTGCCCCAAATTTTTCATAAAATTGGTAAGAACATACTATTAATGCTATTTTAAGTATCACTCAGAAACATTCATACTAACTTCACACCTACCAAAGTCCAAAGACCATTTGTATACAGGAAAAAAGAATAATAAACAGATAGAATACCTGATACATATATACATACATATCTATATATGCATAAATACAGAGGAAAACACACAGAGAGAGGGAGAAGGAGAGAGGGAGAGGAGGGAGGGAGAAGGAGGGGAGAGGAAAACAGATTTTGAGAGAGAAGGAGAGGATAGAGGGAGAAAGAGGGGAGAGGAAAAGAGATTACTGACACAGCAGAAATTGAGAGATTTCTTCTGTGTCAATAAATTTCTAATTCTACTCTAATATCAGGCAGGGTATTTAGAGAATTACCTAACAGTTCTTTTCTAGGAATGGCTAAAACGAAAAGCGATTTTAAAAAATTATTGTTGAAACTTTGATTTTATTCTGTTACGTGACATTGTTACTTGTCCTTTGAAAAACATTAAAAAAGTCTTTGGTTTCATTGTTTTCTGATCAATTATAAAAAAAAGAATATATTAAACAAAATAATAAGCTAGTTCTAGACTTCGCTATGGTTGGTCTCAAATTATATTACCAAAGGGAGATGCCACAAAAGGCAGAAATGTGTTTTCATGTATGGAGGCAGTCATCTTACTTCTGTCTCAGTGGTCTGCTAGCACTCCCAAGGAAGGAGTCCTTTGCCTATGTATCTGAAGTATCTTACTTCCCAACCATGGAAGAAGTTGAACCGAGGATGGAGGGTTGGAAACACATGAAGAGCCTACTGAATCTCTGAGACTCTGGGAGCAGGAGATATCTTAGGCGTAGCAGTGATCTCATTATCAATTATCAATTATCAATCTGCCTGCCATTCAGGAGTCATCATATACAATTTCTGTGAAGGACTTCCAAATTGAGAATGAACGTGGACCATATTTTCAAAACTAATGCTGAAAAGACAAGAAAAGAGAGAGGAAGATATATGTGTGTGTGTGTAAAAGACGGAGAGAGGAAATTGAGAGAGAATAAGTGGTTTAGCCTCTGCTGCGGCTCGGTACAGCCACATGGAGAAACATGGCGGAAATGAACTGGATGAACATGGTGCCATGACTCTATGATCGCAAGAGACATGTCCTCTTGATCCACTTCAAGCTCAGGTTCTAAGTAATCTATTAATGAGTGTAATAGATGCATTCCTATATCTTCATTTCAAGCTAAATATTTGACTCTACTGGTTTATATAAAGTAGAGAAATGATCCTCTCAACTATTTATATATTAAAACTTTATTCTTATATAATTTTGAAAATAAACATCTAAATTAAAAGTATAGTACAAAAGGCTTATGAAACTAAAACAAATCTTTCTCCATTTCTGTAGAGAAAAAAATATATATATACACACATAAACATATAAACACATATAAATAAGGAGGTTACCCATATCCTCAAAAACATCATAAACATACATTTTTATGATGATATCTTTCTATCAGCTAACATAATTGCTAGAGAAACAAAATTTAAACATGACTAAAAGAAGTAATTGTCTAAATACATATGGATTACAGCATAATTAAAGCAACCTATTCTCACACCTAACTTTTACACAGTATTCCTGGATTACTAATTTTAAAAATATCCTAGCATATCTTATGAGATGAATAATAGGATATAAATCATTTCTAATATCAGATGAAAGTGTACAATCTAATACTTGATTCTTTCTATTATTATTTGATTTTGATAAGGGGACACATGGTGGTTTGGCATCAAGAGCTCTGTATTTAGGCCAGAATGGCAGTACTGCCATGAAGATCAAGTATTATAATGTTATTCAACACCTAGTTTCGTCAACACTGAACAACTATAAAAATAAAAGGTCTGGATTTTAGGAGGGATTTTTTTTTTTTTTTTTTTTTGCTTTTGAACGTATAAATCTTTAACAAAACAGCCACTGAAAGTAGAATGAAAGAATCACACTGTTAAATAAAGTTTAGCCTAAAGCTTCTTCCTTACATATTTTAAGTTTGACCTAAAGCTATCTCTGTACATCATAAACTGTAACCTAAATAGAGGTATAAACTACACTGTAGGCTACTTTTACGCCAATCACCGAGTTTTGGCCAATCAAAGGTAGCCAAACTGTTCAAACTGTGTTCAAATAAGGCAGATGCTGAGCTGTAACCAATCTGGCTGTTTCTATACCTTACTTCTGTTTTCTGTATGTTACTTTCCTTTTTCCGTCTATGAATCTTCTACCACGTGTCTGTGCCGGAGTCTCTGAGCCTACTCTTGGGAGACTGCCTGATTCACAAATTGTTCTTTGCTCAATTTAATTCGGCTAAAGTTTTTCTTTAAACAACACTAACAGACATTCATGCAAGTTTAGAGAACTACATTGAAGGAATTAAAGCCTAACTAATGACTCATCCTTTTCAACACAAAATAAAGATGAACATGTATAAATATCTACCAGCACCCTCCCTGACAATCTCAAGGTTTGCACTAAACAAGATTGGAAAACCAAAGGTTTAGAAATATATAGGAAAATGATTCTAAATCTAGGTACATTATCACCAAGTAAAAAAGCTTACTATGCAAGGTCCAAATACTATTTGCAGATAAAATTATTACCTAAAATTAAACAAAAAAAATCAACCTTTTATAATTTGTATGCTTATTTAAAATAAATCTGAGTGACCCGAGTTTAAATTCTGGCATGCTAGTGGGGGAAACATATTTTAAATGTCATTTTACCTTTTATAGACTCTAAACTAGAACATCTTGATATGCAAGATTTGCTTAAGCAATATTTATACAATCCAACATTTTATAAAGTAAAAGTAATCGTTAATATACCAAATTAAGCATTGCCATATTTTTAGAACTTAAATAACATTCTTTCATTCAAACCGTATTTTTTGGAAGAGGCCAAGCACTAAGTTTTACCTTCTCAGGAAGATTTTTGGCAAGTTTTCAGTAACTAAAAGCAGGAGGTTGCAATAAAATCAGTTTTACAGGATGGGAAATAGCATTTGCTACCATGATTGCACACTATCTTCTTGTTCTGAGGGCAATAGATATAAAATACTGCATGAGGGAGAGAAATGGCCCTACGATTGTTATGGTTATGCCTTGAGCTTCATGCGCTATAATCACTATCTCAGTAAATTTGCCTTTCCAAAGGCAACATTTTACACAGCTGTTCTTTTTTACGCAAATCTTATTTGTGTGTGCCGCATACCAGCCAGTTTGGTAAGTGAAACTACCGGGCTGCTGAACACATATAAAATGCAGAAATTATAATAATAGTTTTTCTGTCACAAGCAGGAAGCTACCCTAGTAGCAGTCAACCAGGATGAAGATGCTAATCTGGTAACATTAAGCACAAAGTAGTAATTATTTAAGATTCAGGGCACCCACTTATCACAGACCAACAAAACAATTATAGGGCCCTGATTAGATTTCTAAATAACTCATGCTAAAATCATGTTTTTAAGTCTGTTCAACAATTTAAATTGAGAAAATAAAACCTGATTAATAACATATGATTTAAGTGAAATTTGAAATTAGGTGAACTCAATTATTTATACTGTTTCCATTTTATTGTTTGAGTATTGTGAAATTTCCTCTGCCAATCTTCAAGTTAAAGTAAATTACAAAGTTGGAAGGAAATTCAAGAATCTATTCTGTCCTTTTACAAAATTCTTAAAATTCTTACAATCATTATATTGAAGTCTAAAATTCCTTCTTCCCCCTGTTCAAGTCCTGCTGACTAGGTTATCCGCAGGAGATAATATATTATGGTGAGAGGCATAATAACAAATAGCTCAGACTTTGTTCGGCAGACTGCCCAGGTTCAAATCCTTGCCTTATCACTTTCTAACACTATGGGGTTGAATACATTATTTAAACTCGCTGACCCTTGGCCTCCCTATGTGTAATATGCTATTTTGATTAAATCAGATAATCCAGACAAAGTGCTCGTCCCAGTAAATGCCTTTTCAATATTAGTAGATGGTAGAAGTAGAAATTCTCAAACAAGATACAAAAGGTGATACATAAGATACCTATTGGAGGGAGGTATTACTTCTTGTTTCTCTAAAAATATTGACTTAATTTTCTGTTGCTTACCGTGATTCATCTTGCAATTATTTCTTTTCTTGATCTTGTTATGTTAATAATAAAAGTCACATATTAAAAATGAAGCACTGGCCAGGCGTGGTGGATCAGGCCTGTAATCGCAGTGCTTTATTTATTTATTTATTTATTTATTTGTTTATTTATTTATTTATATGAGACAGAGTCTCGCTCTGTCGCCCAGGCTGGAGTGCAGGGGCGCGATCTCGGCTCACTGCAAGCTCCGCCTCCTGGGTTCATGCCATTCTCCTGCCTCAGCCTCCCAAGTAGCTAGGGACTATACGCACCCATCACCACGCCCAGCTAATTTTTTTGTATTTTTTTTTAGTAGAGACAGGGTTTCACCGTCTTAACCAGGATGGTCTCAATCTCCTGACCTCGTGATCCGCCCTCCTCGGCCTCCCAAAGTGCTGGGATTACAGGCATGAGCCACTGCACCCGGCCAATCCCACTGCTTTAAAAGGCTGAGGCAGTTGGATTGCTTGAAGCCAGGATTTTGAGACTAGGCTGGGTAACATGGCAAGACCCCCCAGACTCTACAAAAAAAAAAAAAAAAAATTAAAAATTAGCTAGTCATGATGGTGCACACCTCTAGTCCCAGCTACTCAGGAGGCTACAGGGAGGATTGCCCGAGCCCAGGAGGTCATGCCTATAGTGAGCTATGATCTCGTGATGCACTTCAGCCTGGATGACACCATGAGACTGTTTGGGGAAAAAAAAAAAAAAAAACTGTAAAACTAAAAATTAAGAATAAAATGAAGCACCACTTTGATGTTCCCTGAAGGTAGGCTACTTGTTTTCAATGCTCAGTTCTGCTAATGATTTACCAGGTAAAACAGAAATACTATTAGCATCTGCATCATAGGACTGTATGAGCTGAGAAGTAAACGAGTTAATAGATTACCTGCTTAGAATAGTTCGAGGAACCTAAAGAGTGCTAAAGAAGTATGAACTATTATTATTCAGATATGTGTAAATTTTTAGCCATCCAAATGTATTAAATTCCCAGGTTTTGCCTCTGATTGTTTCTGCACATATGTTACTAGTCTTCTCTGATAACATAATTCCATTTTTTTCTAACTCTTTGTCTTTCTAATAAACCAGGTGCCATTAGACTTTGCATAAAGGATACAAATTTAGGAAGTTGGCACTGCATTTTATCTATGCTTAAAAAATAAACAGGATATTACTATGCCAAAAGAAAATGCAGATTTGCAAATTTCCCTATTCTTTATTGATGGCTCCTCTGATATTATTTTTCTTTGAGTTCTACCCCATATCCCAGATATTTAAAAATCTCAGTTGTTCCATTTGCCAGTCTACAATGTATTTGTGAAATCACTGCCAAACCTCCACAGCACCAATATAAATCTTATATGATATTAGCTTAATTTAAAAAATTGTCTTCTCCAATATGTTCATTAAAATCTTGTCATGAGGAACTATTAAACAATATTTATATAATAGAACTGAAAATGAATTATGAACAGTAGAAGTGAAAATGCATTATGAACGTTGCAGTCAATTTCATTTTAAAAACAGTTAAAATTTCACTAAAATATCCATGTTATTACATAAACATTTATTTTTGGACTGATGAGCACTCTTTAGTTAAACAACTGAAAGACAAGGAAATGTGGTAATACTTCTAAGAAGAGGCAGAAGGATTAAATGCAGTGCATAGTCAATCCTTTTAAGATGGCTGCTTAATAACATCACAAATAGGCACATTTTTACAATTTCAAACTAACTTTACAATAAATTTAACTTATTAAAGGTAAAAGGGAGAATAGAATACCTTCATCATCCTAAGTGCTGATTTGAATGAACTCTTCCTTTCTTGGAATATAATCACTGCTTCACTGCAAATGTATTTTTTTAATGTAGCTCTCACAAGTACATGAAATAAACTCTTGCTTCACTTTTTGTGTACTAAATATGCAATTAAAACATCATTACTCTGCAGTAGCAGGCTTTCTCATTTAAGCTTGAGAAAAGCTGCCATTACATTGGTTGTAACTATATGTGAATGTACTTGTCATATCTTAAAGTACTTCATGCAATGAGGTATTACGAAATGAAAACACTTATTGGTCTGGGATATTCATGCATGAGCAAGCTGACCAGACAGCTTTCAGGTAAGGTAAGGCACTATAAGACAGTGATATATGAATCACTTTTATAAATCTACTCACTTATGTGAAAATTTAGCCTATATTTTACTTTCATGATGGAAGTGACCCCTAGAAACCTGAAAACCATTGGATTTTCATACCACAGCTTAGTTTTACCTCTAAAGGACTGCTTTCACTAGATTGGCCTGAACATTTATTTTAACACTTTGAGATATGTTTAATACTTCAGCTAAGATCAACATTACCACTAAAGGACCTTGAACTATTCTCAGTTATCTATTTTATAAATTCTTGAAAAATTTAACAGCTTTGGGTGAGTGGAAAGAGTAATCTGAAACAACAGCATTTCTGTAGCTAACTGATTATATTTAGGTATAAATCAGTGTGAGTATCAGTGTAGGAAGCAAAAAAAGAAAAGATTTTTCAGACTTGACATATAATCTTTCTAGACTTCTGGAAAGAAATAGAATACCAGATATGCCTGAAGGGGAGAGCCTTATTCTGCTAGTCAGGAGACCAAGGTTTTATACCAGCGTTACTACATGCTAGTTGTAGAACTTTGGATAAGTCACTTTTAAAAGTCTCTGAAACTCGAGTTTTTATCTACCAAGCATATTGGTTGGAGTCAGTGAGGTTCTAACTCACTTCTTGCCTCCAACTACTATGACCTTTCTTAAGAAACACTACTTCTAAATGGGATAAAACGTTCTGATCACCTAAATTCTTCAGTGGTATAACCACTTTGAAGACTTCATTTTCTAAAAGGCCGAATCATTATATTAGAATGCAGAACTAGTGAGCTCCTACCACATACATAACATCTGTCAATGGCTTTCAGCTTCCTATGCTGTGTAAATGAAGATCTTGACTGGAAATGAATCTTTTGAACAGATGGACCTGCGCTGTTTCTTGGAACTTTGAAAGCTGTACAGTGTGCCTGCCATGAACTCTTCTACGTGACTCATGGAAGTAGATGACTGCTTGCATTGCCATTATGCGCATTCATTCACTCAGAAGCAGATCAGCCATTTCTCTCTGGATGACATTCAATGCTAGCAAAACAAAGCATTTCCTGATTTTTAAGTAGCTAATAAATTCCTTTGAAACTTTAAAAAACATTCGTTAAGACAAGACTTTGCTTTCCCTTCCCTTGGTACCCCAATACACACACACTGTGTTTGTTTCAGGTGCAGAATCACACACACAAAATTAAGAAAATGGTGAAAGTCAACAACATACGGAATAAGGAGAAATCTCTTGAAGACACCCAAAAAATCCTTAAGTCAGAAAAACAATTATTTTAAATGCCTCCAGGAAATCTGAGCAGACTTTTTAAGATATTAATTCTATATGCCAGCATAGTTCATACATTTTTACAGACAGTTGAGATTCTGAACTCAGTTCAAAGGTACTTTACCTGCTAAATTTGACATTAAATTCATTTTTTTAGACTAGCCTCTCATTTGTAAGAGTAATTTGAATTGATAGTTTTTATCCACTTTCTGCCAGAAAGCTTTACTTGATAAGTTTCAATCTGGTCAAGAATCATTCTCCTCAAGAATTCCAGTCTCACTACAGAAGCTTTAAAAATTGTACTTTAAAAAATGAGTTTAAGATAGTTGGAGTTAGGGGTGAAGAAGAGCTGAAACTTGGAAGATATTCCTTTTAGTAGCCTAGAGAGCATTTTCTCTTCACTTCTTTGTTGGTTTGTGTTACAAATACAAATGGCTCTTAGGGACAACCTTTCCTTGAGATACTGAAACCACCTTTGCAAAAACTGTATCAGGGAGAAAATTATGGCAGCTGGGGGGATCCAATCTAGATAAACCCTATCTTGTCGTTGGTATCCAACCTGATCTTAATTATTTCTGGGTTTAAGCCAAGCTAACTTTGGAAGACATTCAGTTTATAGTTTAAGTAATAATAGGCTTTCACCAAAACTCAATCACCTTTGTAAAGCTAAGGAAAATCACCAGGCTAGGAGGATACAGGAGCCTGAATTCTGCTAAGGCATAGACATAAACAATTGCCAGCCATTGTTCTGGAGGTCATAATGGATACAAATTCTCCAATTACTCCGACAGATAACATCACTGTTGTAGAACCTAATTGGGGTCTTTTGAGATATCTTTCAGGGTTTTTGCATGCCTGACACCAATGGACCCACCAACTGCTCCTGTGGCCCCACCCAGAAGCAATTCAGCCTGGAGGAGTACCATTTCCCACACCTGTATGACTGCATCCCCAACCAACAGCAGCAAGCAACCATTTCCTAGCCACTCCCACCCCTTCCCCCAAACTATCTTTGAAAAACCCTAGCCCCTAGATAATCAGGGAGTTTGATTTGAGTAATAATTTCATCTCCTGTGTGACGTGGCTGGCCTCTCATTAATTCAATTCTTTATTGCAATGCCATGGTCTCTATGAATTGATTTTGTTTGTGCAGCAGGCAGGAAGAACCCTTCGGACGGTTACACACCTGTCTGAATGAAGAATATGTTGCTGTCACTTAAAAGGACTTGACCTAACTTGTGGAAAGACAAAAGTAGTATCAGCAGTTTTTGAGAATATGCCAGAAGCAGCACATGGAGATGGAGCATTCTCTCCTCTCCATCCCTATCCTCTTCCATAAAATTAAGAGACAATCATTCTATATGTGGTAAATCTTGTATTAAAAAATCCCTTTCCATAAATTTCAAACTGAAATCAATTTTCTGAAGGTTAGGGCAACATAGATGGTGATGTTTACCATGTTGGGTGCTTTTGCTTTATTTTTTTCTTTTTTTCGGTTTCCTAGATGTAATGCTTTTTGGACTTTTCTGATAACAAACATCATAGTTCAGTAATCTTGAATTTCCAAAGTTTACCAAAATATAAATGCTTCAGTCTAATTATTTGTAATGCTTAGATGCAGGTATGAAATAATATTCAATTATGGGGCAATTTAAATATATAAAGAATGGACCATTAGGTAAGAATGCAGCCTTAATTGGTTCATGGAGATAAAGTGCAAGTCTGATGGCTCAGTACTTTTCATGCTTATTTCCAAATAATAGTGCTTTGAACACTAACAGAAGTCCAAGAATACACCCAGATTTTTGTAGTATCCATTTCCTATTTCGGGGAAAACAATACTGCAGAGCCATTGTAGGTGACATACATAAAGGCTCTTTATGGCCAATTCAGTGTATGAGCTTCACATCAGTTTAAAGAATGATGCCTCTCTCTACTTTTTAATAACAATAATCCAATGCCTTTCTTTACTGACCACTGAGGCAGTCTTGCCTTCTGACTCCTTAAAGCTGTACCAAGTTCATTGTCTCCCTCTGAAATCAGGGGCACTTAAATGCTAATGGTAACCACAAGAAAGAGTAGGTCATAGTTAATCCTGTTAGCATCATGTACACACCTGCTGCTTTGTAAGCAGTAAACCAAGACGGGAGCTCATTTCTGGAGTTGTTTTGAATCTTTACTTCTCAATGAAACTTCTGTCCCTTCCTTAGAATCCGACCAACACTAGGATTCGCCACAACTAGTGCTCCAACATGGAGCCAAAACTTTTTTGAGTGTGGAGAAATCAAAAATTGTCATCAGGCACAGCAGAAACCTTCTCTTTCTACTTCTCCATTCGAACTTGAAGAGTTTTACACGTTTGCCTAAGGAACAAACACATGTCAGGCACTCCACTGTTTAACAGATTATTACAGAAAGCAAACCTGGGAGAAAGGGGACATTACAACAAGCATAAAGGGACAACAAGACAATAAGGTCCTTTACCTCCAAAAAAGCTCACAATGGGGATAGGTTTGTATCTCTCTTAGAAGATTACATAATCTTGGTACATCATTTTTTAATTACAAAGAGACACACCTTTAAATGGGACTAAAATAAACAGTTTTTACAAGAAATTAAAAAAAAAAGGACAGTAAGCATTTCTTGTGAATATTTGGGGAGCATTCTGCACAAACCTAAGAAAAAAGTTCATTAAAAGCAAGGAAGAAAGTACACAGAAATCAAGAGATAGTCATTTAATCATAAAAGTGTAAAATAATTATAGAAACAATATTAGGTAGTAATAATCAATTATAATTCAAAGATAAAATATTTGTGATCTTAACCATTCACAGCCTTGCCTGATCATCCATGCCTAGAGTAATTTGTAATTTGCTGAGGCAGGAATTTGAACCATACACACTTTAAGGGTGATAAATGGAACCAAGCCATTTAACCAACATATAGGTCTAGTCACCCCTGGGTGGCATTCATTTTTCAAGTCAACTTTGTTGCTCTCTAATCACTATTAATTATGTAATCCTCATTAACAGATAGAATGAGATTCATGACATTTTTCAGTTGTAACTTATGACGTTTTATAGATATAGATAGATGTTTAAAAGTGTTATTGGTCAGGTGTGGTGGCTCATGCCTGTAATCCCAACACTTTGGGAGGCCAAGGCGTGTGGATCACCTGAGGTGGTGAAACTCCATTTCTACTAAAAATAAAAAAAAATTAGCTGGGTGTGGTGGCGGTTGCCTGTAATCCCAGCTACTCTGGAGGCTGGGGCAGAAGAATCGCTTGAACCTGGGAGGCAGAGGTTGCAGTGAGCTGAGATCACGCCGTTGCACTCCAGCCTGGGTGACAAGAGTGAGACTCTGTCTCAAAAAAAAAAAAAAGTTTTATTTATACACTGTTTTCCAAAGTACTCCAGTGATATCAAAACATACTATTTGAATTTCAAATATTTGAATAATAATTCAGTAGTTGACAGAAAAGTATGAGTAACAATAAATAATAAATCATATGCAAATTGATTTATTATATTATCACTATTATATTATCACTATCACTATTAAATCACTATTATAGTGATTTAGGCTCTGACAATAGAGGGGTTTTGGTTGTATAAGTTAAAAGTAAAGTAAAGCACTTTCTACATAAATTTGAGAGGTTGGAATAGTTAAAACTAATAGCAACAAAAAAGACTAATCATGTAATTAGTAGAAAAATATATTTTCCAATTTTGAAAATATTTGTGTTATTGAGCAATTAGAACAGACCCCTGTTTTCTTATCCTGCTAATCCTGGCCTCTCCCTCCTAAACCAGAAAATGTAAGATTTAAATGATGATTTGAGGAAGAGTGGAACTTTTGTATTCTGGCCACAGAGTCAAATCTAGAGACCTTTATTTAGATATATCAAAGCCAACACAGTTGTGAAGTGGGTCAGTGTTATGACTTGCAGTGGACACATGCAGCTGAAGATAAATCATAAAGACTGAGAAAATTTAGAAGAGTTTCAGTTTTTTTTTTTGTTTTTTTTTTTAAGAAAAAGCAAGTCACACTTGGAGAAATACATCATCTACACACTTCCAATCCTCCATTTTCTTTATGTTGTTCAAAAACATAGAAATGTTTTCAGGGACTTTAAAAAATTTCATATATACCCATTTAATACTTTAAGAGTAGAATAACTTTTTCCTATATGTCTTATCTCTAATCAGTTTCTAATCATCTTTCTAATCTATTTCCTACTCTCGGTCTCACTACTACACTCTTTATTCTACCTGGTGTGTATAATTGCAATAATGTCCTGACTTGTCTTTTTCCTTGATGTTCCTCCTCCTCTTTGCAACCATCATCCTGAAAAGAAAAATCTACAATACTCTCCTATTACAGGAAGAAACATAAACTTATTTATGATATATAAGATCCTTCATGATTAGACACCAAACACGCAGCTTCATCTCCCCTTCTTCCCAATGCCTCCACAAAGCATGCATGCTCCACTCTCGTCACGCCTATGTAATTCTAAGACTTGATGTGCCCATTCATGTCCCCTTATCTTTGTGTTTGTTTTAGCTTCAACCTAAAATATACTGGTTTCAAACCCCAGAAGAAATGTGGCCACTTCACGATTTATCCAATCAGCACTTTGTCATAGTTCTAAGATATACCTCATCACATTATGATTATTAATCTGTTTCTCTCACTAAAATATGAGGTATTGGAGAAAAATAGTATTAGCATACATTTTGTTTCCTCAGTGCTAAGCAGCATATCAAGCACATACATGATGCCTGATATTTATTAAATGAAAGATTGAAACAATGGATGCATGGAGAGATGAATAAATAAATGAACACGTGAATGAATTAATATAAGGAAAAAGGTGATAAGTAATTTCAGAAGAAGGAAAGCTAGAATCAATATTTAGATTCTCTGTAAACAGTAAGGGGGGTGATTAGGTGACCCAAAGGGTCAGTTCCTCAATTTTTAATTTTTCTAGGATTATCCCTATAATTCTGCAGTTTCAGAATTTGAAATTATAGATATGTCCCTGACATTCAGCTTCACATTTTCACCTCAATATTTAAATTTATTCTCATTTGGAAAAGGTCTGATTTTAAAAAACAAAATTAATTCATGAAAATAATAATGCAAGAAGATAATAGCAATCTGTGATGCTCTAATTGGTATTAGACTAATCACTTGGGATGTGGAAAATGTCCAAATGAATGCATCAAGGTTGATGCTGGCATATTCATTACAGTTAATATTTCAGTTAGAAGCTATCCTATTAAAAAAAATACCTATCTCCTGAGTAATTTCCATACAGCTGCTTAACACTGTCAGGAAATTTTTCTCATGAAATATTTCATGAGACAATTACCCTACACCAAGGAATTACATGCTCACTTGACATCAGATATGGTGGTGCAAATGAAATAGCATCAAATTTCCTATAATGGAACACAGTAAACAAATAGCACAATGATTGGTTCACCATTGCCCCCAAATAATATTGTGCATGCAATCACTTATGTGCACGCACACAAACAGAATTATGTATTCTATATATTACAGTTCAGGATGCCTGACCTAGCTCCTGCTTTTTTTTCCCCTATCAAATCTGGAGACTGGTATTTTTAAAGCCAAATAGAAGCTAATTTTTTGGTGTATGTGGGCATGGTTTTTATTTTTTATTGTTGATACTTTGCTTTGGGGTTTCCCTCTCATAATCGTTTCTGAATGTGGAACTGCATGAACAAAGGGAAGACATACTTTATATATTTTTTTATTTTATTTTCTCTTTCTTTTCTTTCTCTCTAATTTCAATATTTCAATACTTTTGGGGGAACAGGTGGTCTTTGGTTATATGGATAAGTGCTTTAGTGGTGATTTCTGAGATTTTTGTACACTCATCACCCAAAGAGTGTACACTATACCCAGTGTGTAGTCTTTTATACCTCACCCCTCTCCAGTCCTTCTCCCTGAGTCCCCAAACCTTATTGTATCATTCTTATGCCTTTGTGTCTGTACAGCTTAGCTTTCACTTATAACTGAGAACATACGATGTTTGGTTTCCCATTCCTGAGTTACTTCACATAGAATAATGGCCTCCATCCAGGTCGCTGTGAAATGCACTATTTCATTTCTTTTTACGGCTGAGTAGTATTCCATTCAATTTTCTTTATCCATTCATTGATTGATGGGCATTTGAGCTGCTTCCATATTTTTACAATTGCAAATTGTGCTGCTATAAACATGCATAGGCAAGTGTCTTTTTCATATAATGACTTCTTATCCTCTGGGTAGATACACAGTAGTGAGATTGCTAGATCAAATGGTACATCTACTTTTAGTTCTTTAGGGAACCTCCACACTGTTTTGCACAGTGGTTGTACTAGTTTACATTCCCCCCAGCAGTGTAAGTGTTCCATTTTCACCACATCCATACCAATGTCTATTATTTTTTGATCTTTTAAATTATGGTCATTCCATTGTGGTTTTGATTTGCATTTTCCGGATAATTAGTGAGGTTGAGCATTTTTTAATGTTTCTTGGCCATCTGTGTGTGTGTGTGTGTGTGTGTGTGTGTGTATATTTGTAAATATATGTGTGTGTATATATATATTTGTAAAAATATGTGTGTGTGTGTGTGTGTGTATATATATATATATATATTTGTCTGTTCATGTCCATAGCCCACTTTTTGATGGGATTGTTTCTTGCTGATTTGAGTTCCTTTGTAGGATATTAGCTTTTTGTTGGATGCATAGTTTGCAAGTATTGTCTTCCACTCTGAGTTGTCTGTTTACTCTGCTGATTATTACTTTTGCTGTGTAGAAGCTTTTTAGTTTAATTAAGTCCCATCTATTTATCTTCATTTTTGCCACATTTGCTTTTGGGTTCTTTGTCGTGAACTCTTTGCATAAGCCAATGTCTATAAGAGTTTTTCTGAGGTTATCTTGTAGAATTTTTACGGTTTCAGGTCTTATATTTAAGCCTTTGATCCATCTTGAGTTGATTTTTGTATAAGGTGAGATATGAGGATCCAGTTTCATTCTTCTACGTGTGGCTTGACAATTATCCCAGCACCATTTGTTGAATAGGTTGTCCTTTCCCCACTTTATGCTTTTGTTTGTTTTGTCAAAGATCATTTCACTGTAAATATTTTGCTTTATTTCTGCGTTCTGTATTCTGTTCCATTGGTCTTCATGCCTATTTTTATACCAGTACCATGCTGTTTTGGTGACTACAGCCTTGTTTGAAGTCAGAAAATATGATGCCTCCAAATTTGTTCCTTTTGCTTAGTCTTGCTTTGGCAAAGCAAGTAACCGGGATGGAGTTGGAGGCCATTATTCTAAGTGAAGTAACTCAGGAATGGAAAACCAAACATCGTATGTTCTCACTTATCAGTAAAAACTAAGCCATGCAGACACAAAGGCATAAGAATGATACAATAAACTTTGGGGACTTGGTGAGAAGGGTTGGAGAGGGGTGAGGTATAAAAGGCTACAACTGGGTGTAGTGTACACTCTTTGGGTGATGGGCGCACAAAAATCTCAGAAGAGTTTCTTTTTTTTTTTTTCCAGAAAAAGCAAGTTGCACATGA
Source organism: Colobus angolensis palliatus (assembly GCF_000951035.1). Taxonomy (NCBI): domain Eukaryota; kingdom Metazoa; phylum Chordata; class Mammalia; order Primates; family Cercopithecidae; genus Colobus; species Colobus angolensis. Next base: position 1,718,523 of record NW_012120376.1, on the reverse strand, counting down.
AGAAATACATCATTTACACATTTCTAATCCTCTATTTTCTTTACATTGTTCAAAAACAGAAATGTTTCCAGGGACTCTTTTTTTTAATTTGATATATACGCATTGAGTATTTTAAGAGTAGAATAACTTTTTTCTATATGTTTTACCTCTAATCGGTGGGCTCATTCTTGGTTCCATATGAATTTTAGGATTTTTTTCTTCTAGTTACATGAAGAATGATGGTGGTATTTAGATGGGAAGTGCACTGAATTTGTAGATTGCTTTCGGCGGTATGCTTATTTTCACAATATTGATTCTACCCATCCAAGAGGATGAGATGAGTTTCTATTTGTTAGTGTCGTCTATGATTTCTTTCAGCAGTGTTTTGTAGTTTTCCTTGTAGAGGACTTTCACCTCCTTGGTTAGGTATACTCTTAAGTATTTTATTTTTTGTGCAGCTATTGTAAAGGAGTCAAGTTCTTGATTGGATTCTCAGCTTGCTCACTATTAGTGTACAGCAGTGCTACTGATTTGTGTATATTGATTTTGTATCCTGAAACTTTACTGAGTGCATTTTCAGATCTAGGAGCTTTTTGGATGAGTCCTTAGGGTTTTCTAGGTATCCAATCATAATACCAGTGAACAGCGACAGTTTGACTTTATCTTTGCCTATTTGGATGTCTTTTATTTCTTTCTTTTGTCAGATTGCTCTGGCTAGGACTATGTTGAATAAAGGTGGTGAAAGTGAACATCCTTGTCGTGTTCCAGTTATCAGGGGGAAGAATGCTTTCAACTTTTCCCTGTTCAGTATAATGTTGGCTGTAGGTTTATCATGAATGACTTTTATTACCTTAAGGTATGTCCCTTCTATGCTGATTTTGCTGAGGGTTTTAATCATAAAGTGATTTTGATTACATTGACACAAAACGATTTTGTCAAATGTTTTTTTCTGAGACTGTTGAGATGATTATCTGATTTTTGTTTTTAATTCTCTTTATGTGGTGTATCACATTTATCAACTTCCATATGTTAAGCCATCCCTGCATCCCTGGTATGAAGCCCACTTGATCATAGTGGATTATCTTATTGATATGCTGTTGGATTCAGTTAGCTAGTATTTTATCGATAATTTTTGCATCTATGTTCATCAGGGATATTGAACTGCAGTTTTTTCTATGTTTTCTGGTTTGAAATTAAGTTGATACTGACTTGATAGAACAATTTAGGGAAGATTCTCTCTTTCTGTACCTTTTGGAATAGTTTCAGCAGAACTGGTACCAATTTTTCTTCGTTTTGTAGAATTCAGCTGTGAATCCATCTGGTCCTGGACCTTTTTTTTCTTGACAATATTTTTTAAATTACCATTTCAAACTTGCTGCTTGTTTGCTTGTTATTGGTCTGTTCAGAGTTTCTATTTCTTTCTGGCTTAATCTAGGATAGTTGTATATTTCCATGAATTTATCTATCTCCTCTAGGTCTTCCAGTTTGTGTGCATAAAGGTGTTCATAGTAGCCTTGAAGGATCTTTTGCATTTCTGTGATATCGGTTGTAATATCTCCCATTTTGTTTCTAATTGAGCTTATTTGGATCTTCTCTTTCCTTTTGTTGGTTAATCTTGCTAATGGTATATCAATTTTGTTTATCTTTTCAAAAAACAGATTTCTGTTTCATTTATCTTTTGTATTTTTTTGTTTGCTTCAGTTTCATTAGTTCTGCTCTGATCTTGGCTATTTGTCTTCTGCTTGGTTTGGGTTTGGTTTGTTCTTTTTTCTCTAATTCCTTGACGTGTGACCTTAGATTGTCTATTTGTGCTCTTTCAGACTTTTTAATGTAGGCTTTCAATGCCATGAACTTTCCTCTTAGCACCACATTTGCTGTATCCCACTGGTTTTGATAGGCTGTGTCACTATTATCATTCAGTTCAAATAACTTTTTAATTTCCATCTTGATTTCATTGTTGACCCAATGATCACTCAGGAGATTACTTAATTTCCATGTATTTACATACTTTTGAGGGTTTTATTTATTTATTTATTTGACTTGATGTGGTTTTATTCCACTGTGCTCAGAGAGAGTGCTTGATATATTTTGATTTTCTTAAATTTATTGAGACTTGTTTTGTGGCCTATCGTATGGTCTATCTTGGAGAATGTTCCATATGCTGATGAATAGAATGTATATTGTGCAGTTTTGCGATAGAATGTTCTGTAAATATCTGTTAAGTCCATTTGTTCTGGGGTATAATTTAAGTCCATTTTGTTGTTGTTGTTCGCTTTCTGTCTTAATGAGCTGTCTAGTGCTGTCAGTGGAGTATTGCAGCATTAGGTGCATATACATTTAAGACTGTGATACTTCTCTGTTGGACTAGTCTTTTTATCACTATATAGTGTCCTTCTTCCTCTTTTTTTAATTGTTGTTGCTTTAAAGTCTGTTTTGTCTGATATAAGAATAGTTATTTATGCTTGCTTTTGGTGTCCATTTGCATGGAATATCTTTTTCTACCCCTTTTCCTTAAGTTTATGTAAGTCTTTATGTGTTAGGTGAGTCTCTTGAATACGGCAAATACTTGGTTGGTGAATTCTATCTATTCTGTCATTCTGCATCTTTTAAGTGGAACATTTAACATTTAGGCCATATGCATTCAATGTGAACGTTATTGAGATGTGAAGTACTGTTCTATTCATCATGTTAGTTGGTGTCCCAATACCTTGATTTTTTTTTCATTGTGTTGTTTTATAGTCCCTGTAAGATTTATGCTTTTAAAACGGTTCTATTTTGGTGTAGCTCGAGGTTTTGTGTCAAGATTTAGAATTTCTTTTAACAATTCTTATAGTATTGGCTTGATAGTAGCAGATTCTTTCAGCATTTGTTTGTCTAAAAAATACTTTATCTTTCCTTCATTTATAAAGCTTAGTTTCACTAAATATAAAATTCTTGGCTGATTTTTTTTTTTTTTTTTCGTTTAAGGAGGCTAAAAATAGCACCCTAGTCCCTTCTAGTGTGTATAGTTTCTGCTGACAAATCTGCTGTTAATCTGGTAAGTTACCTGATGCTTTTGCTTCACAGTTCTTAAGATTCTTTCTTCCATCTTGATTTTAGATAACCTGATCACTATGTGACTAGGCAATAATCTTTTTGCAATGAATTTCCCACTTGTTTTTTGAGGTTCTTGTATTTGGATATCTAGAGCTCTAGCAAGAACATGAAAATTTTCCTCAATTATTTTTTCAAATAAGTTTTCCAAAGTTTTAGATTTCTTCTTTGGGCACACCAATTATTCTTAGGTTTGGTCATTTAACATAATCTCAAACGTCTTGGAGACTCAATTAATTTTTTAAAAATTTTTTCTTTCTTTGTCAGATTGAGTTAATTTGAAAGCCTTGTCTTCAAGCCCTGAATTTCTTTCTTCTATTTGTTCTATTGTTGACACTTTCCAGTGTATTTTGCCTTTCTCTAAGTTTGTATTTCATTTCCAGAAGTTGTGATTGTTTTTTATTTATGATATCTATTTCTCTGGTGACTTTTCATTCATATTCTGTATTATTTTTTAAATTTCTTTAAGTTTGTTTTCCCCTTTCTCTGGTGTCTCCTAGATTAGCTTAAAAATTGACCTTCTAAATTCTTTTTCTGGCAATTCAGAGATTTCTTCTTGATTTGGATCCATTGCTGTTGAGACAGTGTGATATTTTGAGGGTGTTATGGAACCTTATTTTGTCATATTACCAGAATTATTTTTTCTTGTTTCTTCTCATTTGGGTAGACTATGTCAGAGGAAAGATCTGGGACTCAGGGGCTGCTGTTCCGATATTTTATCCCATGGGGTGATCCCTTGATATTGTACTCTCCCCCTTCTCCTAGGGATGGGAGAGTACAAATTTCCCGAGAGAAAGACTGCAGTGACTACTATTGCTCTTCTGGATCTAGTCATCCAGCAGAGCTGCTGGGCTCTGGTCTGCTACCAGATAGTGTCTGCAAAGAGTCCTGTGATGTGATCTGTCTTCAGATCTCCCAGTCATGGATACCAGCACCTGCTGTGGTGGATGTAGCAAGGAAGTGAATTAAATTCTATGGGGTCCTTTACTGCAGTTTTCTTTAGAGCACTAATTTTTCTGAACACTGATTATGCTAGCAGTAAAGCTGTCACATGGACAGATTCATGACCTCTGGTTAGTCAGGATGTTATAGGCAGTGGAATTAGCTGGTGTATTTTCCTTCCTCAGAGCAGGGTTTTTCTAAGTTGGTATAATATCTTGAGTTAGTTGGCCTCCAGCAAGGAGGTGGTGGTTTCAAGAGAATATCAGCTGCAATAGTACAGGGGAGACAGAAGCTTGCCCTCAGGCCGCCTGAATAAGTATTGGGTTTCTCGGGCAATGGGTGGGGCTGTAGAGCTCCTATAAGTTTATGTCTTTTGTCTTTGCCTACCAGGGTAGATAGAGAAAGACCATCAGGTGGGTGCAGGGTTAGGTGTGTCTGATCTCAGACTCTCCATGGGCAGGGCTGGCTGCAGTCACTGTATGGTATGGGGGTGTGGTCCTCAGGCCAATGGATTTATGTTACAGGGGGATTATGGCTGCCTCTGCTGCTCCATACAGGTCACCAGGTTAAGTGGGGAAAGCTGGTAGTGACAAGCATCACCCAACACCTACACAGTCAACAGGCCAGTCTCATTCCCACCATGCTCCCCGAACAGTCAACAGAGCCAAATTTATATCCAGGCCTTCAGTGTGCAGGGCTGAGATCTTGCCCCAGGTTACAAGTCTTTCCTCTGAGAAAGCAGGCAGGGATTTCAGGCTTTGCCCCTCCCTGTCTGTTGTGGCTTCTGTGCTCATATCTACACTTCCCACTTGCACCCCACCACAGGATTCTGCCCAGGAAAATTTGCACTCGGTCGAAATTATTATAAAGTTCAACTGGAAGCCTCCTTCTCCTTGTGGCCCTTCCCCAATTCCACTGACTGCCTTCCCCAAGGACCCCTGTGAGATAAAGTCAGAAATGGCTTCCCTGGGGAAAGGGAGTACCTATAGGGTTCTTCCCACTACTTCTTCTACTTTCATATCTTGCTCTGTTCTCTAAATTTGTTTCAGATCGAGGTGAGGTTAAATCCTTCTCCCAACATCTGGTTTTTCAGTTTCCCCAGTGAAGAAGATGGACTTTACCCCTCCAAACTTGGGTACTGAGTTTTTTGTCTGTCTTGTGAAGTTTACGGCAACAAGCTACGTGTTATGAATTCTTTTAGTTTTTCTGGTATGTCCCTGTGGTGGTTCTTGAAGCAAAAGTTTACAATGTTAGTCTCCACATGCTGTTCTGTCTGTCTAAGTGGGAGCTGCAAGTTAGTCCTATCTCCTATCTTCCATTTTCCAGTAGTTAATTTTTGCTTAGCAGAAGTGCTACAAATTTTTTGGCTTAGACTAGGACCAAAAAATTGGGTTTCAGTTAAAACTGCTGCTCATTCTGTTACTCGAGGAATCCTGAAACCCTGCTCGTTATTCTTTTACTTTCACCTTTCAGATCATAATTGTTGGCATCAATAGACAACTTCCATGTTCTTTTGTAAAACCCCCAGAATTATTCTGTGAGACAGTCCCCATTTATGATTTACTGCTATTACTATTATTAGTCTTCATTACTAATTACCAATATCCCCAGTTTATAGTTGAGGACACTGAACCTCAGCAAAATTAAGTGAAACTTCCCAAAGATGCAGGGAAGCAGGAAGAGATAGTCTGGGGAAGGGATTCTTAGTTCTGGGCTTCAAAACCAGTGAAACAGCTTATGTGTTCTAGGTTCTTCTATTCCTTCATTTAGCTAATATTTATTGAGCATGTACTAAGTGGGAGGCACTGTTCTAGGTGTGAAGAAAAAGACAAAAATCACTCCTCTGTGGAACTGACTATCTACAGAGGCAGTCAAACAACAGACATAATACATAAAATTTTAATGAATTTTAGGCCCTGCCAAGAGAAGAATTAAGTTGAGAGAAAGAGAGGGATTTTTGAGACAGGGATGTACAATTTTAGTTGATGTAGATGGGAAAGACTTGCTGAGAAAGTGAGGTTTCAATAAGAGCATGTGGAGATGAGAGAGCCAATCAAGTTGGTAGCTGGGAAAAGAACATTTTAGGCAGAGGTAACAGCATCTGCAAAATACCTGAGATGAGAAAAGTACAAAAGGGTGGTGTGGTGTCAGTGAAATAAGCAAGGAAGAAAGTAGTAGGAGATGAGATCACAGGTTTGTTCATTTGTCTGTTTACTTCCTTGTTTATTCGATGAATAACTCAATGCATTATTCAATGAATCTTACTGTGCTATCACGTTACTTACTAAGGCTAAACTATAGGCAAAAGCAGACATGGTCCTTGTTCTCATAGAGTCACACTAAAAAGAAATGCAATGAAGTTTCCAGTAACACACATGACTTTGTAACTTCCTCCCTTAGAAAGCCTCATTCTTGGAAATTGAAACTGGATAGAGGTTGGATGGGCATGAGAGACCATGTAGACTCCCATTTATAAGTCCTGGAGGCCAGTGTTCTGTTCCTTCCGTTCAGATGGTGATGGTTTGCAATGCTTTGGGGAGAGACAAGGAAGTTCACATGGTGATGGTTTGCAATGTTTTGGGGAGGGACAAGGTGATCGTGTGTGTGTGTGTGTGTGTGTGTGTGTGTGTGTGTATGCGTTAAGCAACAGAAGATTTTCCTGCTAAATGTTTTCAGCTGACTGATGGGAGAAAATTCCTGAATGCATGGTTTATATTCATTTAAATTTTAGCTATATTGAGATATTCCTTAGTATAGAAAACCAATCTAGGACAAGAAATCTGTCTATGAGGAAGTCTTTGATGGTATACTCCCATCTCTTATATACTCAATCTATTCAGCAGTTCTTGGGTTAATGAAATCCAAGAGAAATCGAGTTCAGTCATGAGAAAACATGCCATATCTTGGCTTTTGGGAGTTCTGAAAGACATAGATAAAAATCTAAACTAATATTTGAAGCATGGAGAAAGGAATATATTAGGCCCTATCCCATTTATGGCAAACTGGTTTGAAATGTGCAGCAGAGACAAAGCCAAAAGTTATTTGGATCAGTTAGGCTCTTCCTACTCAAATATTTAGTTTCATGACTTGTAGGCTATATAGCCTGGATTTGATCTCGGCTCCACTGCTTATTCACAGTATAACTTGGGCAACCTCTTTTTATTTATTTTTTTATTGAGGTAAAAATATACATAAAGAATTTACCATCTTTACCATTTGTAAGTGTCAGTGGTAATGACTACCTTTATATTATTTTCCCCTTCATCACCCCCTCTTTCCTTCTGCCAACTACCAATATACTCACTATTTTTAGGAGTTGACAACCTCATTATGCCTCAATCTCCTCAACTGTAAAAGGATGATAATAATCAAGTCTTTCTTATGGGGTGGTTGTAAGAATTAAATGAGCTAGTATGTATAAAGTTCTTGGAGCTGTGCTTGGCTGTAGTGAGAACTTAATAAGTGTTAGTGAGAACTTAATTAGAGTTAACTAATTCTTGCGAAAATAGAAGTGGTAGGCAGGCACTAATACAAGCAGAAAGTCATTTATGTGGTTTCCTCCTGAGGAATTAGGCCTTTTATAATTAGAAAATATCCTTCTTTAGCAATAGTATTTGCTGCAAATTCTTTGGTATTGATATTTGCATAGTATATCTTTCCCATTATTGTCTTATATTCCATTTTTCTTAATTCTTGTAGTTCGGATGTACCTCTGTTAAACAGCATATACTTGTGTTTTGATCTTTTGATCCAGATTGACAATCTTTGTATTTGCCTTTCTTAAAAAGTTTATTTTATTCATAATGGACACTTAATAATTGTACATATTTATGTGACACAGTGTGAGATTTCAATGCATATACACATTACATAAAGATCAACTCAGGGTGATTAGTATATTCATCATTCTAAACATTCATTTTCTTTTTAATTATTTACCCCATTAGCATTTGATATAATCACTCATATATCTGAGTTACAGCTACCATTATTGAGTAATTTCTATTTATTCCACCTGTTCTAGATTTATTTTCTCGCCTCTTTTGCCTTCTTTTGTATTTTTTATTAGTCCATTTTTTTAGTTGACTTGGAAGTTATACATTATTTTACAAACTTTTTAATGTTTGTCTTAGTGCAGCAGTTCTACAGTTTAATAATTCACTATTGTATATTATTTTGTTTGTTTTTGTTTACATTGCCTTGTCTTCACGTTTGCCTGGTTATTTTTCATTGTATGCTGAATGTATTTGCAAAATTATTTGTGGACTGATTGTGAGACTGGGGCTATAATCTTTCCAGAGAAGAGTTACATTTGCTTTTGCCAAGTATAGCTTGAAAATATCTGCTCACCTCAATTTCAGGAATTAAAGTGATCCAGACTGAGCCTTCTGAGGGCTGTTCTACTTTTAATTCCCTCTTCCTCCTGGGGTGTAGCACTTTGGGTTCACAACAAGAAATAAGATTCACCAGGGCTCCCCTTCTCAGCAATCCCTGGCCTACTGTGGCAGTCTTCTGGGTTCTGCAGGGTCGTCAACGCACGTTTATCCACGGAGTCACTTCTCTAATGTTGATCATTGCCTCTATGGGTTAAGCGATTTACAAGAGCAGACTAATCTCTGTTAGTCTTCATCCTTTCCTAAATTCTCCACAAGTAACTTTTTGCTTTCTTGTTGGCTTTCCAATGCCTCCCAACATATCATCTTATATTTTGTTAAGTTCTTCAGTTTTCTTTTATGGGATGAGGGGAGGAGAATCTTAACGATACCACCTGATCTGTTAGTAAAACTGAAAGTCAAGTTATGTGGATTCAATTTTATTGATGAATTTGGTACTGATGAGTCATCCATAAAATTAATAATTGAAATTTATTACTGGTATTCTTCCACCTGCATAGTACTTCTGCATTACAATCATGCTCAGACTGAGTCTTCTTTCTAAACTTGCTTTCATCCAATACTTAAAATAGACATTAGCCAATAGTTACTTACAACTGGAATGATTACATTTTCCATTTTGCTTCGGATAGCTCTGATTTACCCCTGTTGTCCTGACTTCCTGTTGGGTTTATCCTGGAAATATGTCCTACTATGGACAATAAATTATATCTTCACCCACATAGAGTAATTATTATAATGTGGAAATAATAAATATATAATTTTATATATTATAATGTAATAATATATAATGTTATATTATATATATTATAATGTAATAATATATAATGTTATTACATTATAATATATAACATTTTAATAAATAACTCCTAGATGTAAAGTCTTCAGGCTGTGAATGAACGACTCTCTAATGCAAGAATTTCAGCCATTGTGATAGGCAAAAAAGAGCATTCCTTGAAGCATAAAACATTTCTGAAATCCACTAAATCACATCAAGTTGCTAATAAATGTTAAAGTCTGGCATTGAAGAGGGGTTTCTAGATATAGCACTGTACTAATTTCTTCAACTTTCCCATCATAAAGATGAGACATAGAGACAGTAATGTGAAAGACTGACTATAATATCATCAGTTAGTATTGTAGTCCAGGGTCCTGAACTCTTGAGAATCACATTAAAGTGATGGCACACACTATTACCTTTGAGATAAAAGAGCTGTTATAACAAGGAGGTCAAATAGGCTTCTTACAAAAATCTAGGTCTATTTTAAAACACTCTAATATTGGGATTTTACATTACCTAGTATTCTCTTCAGTTTACCAACTAGATTCTTAAAGTTTTTTTCTATTATATTTTAAAGAAACATTCTATTATAATGAAAATTTTCTAATTTTGCCTAAAATTGAAACATGAAAATTGCATATATTTTTCAATTTTTCCTAACTTTTTTCATTTCTTTACCATGAATAATTAAAAGTTGGCTTAAATGGAATGTGTCCTACACATACTGAATGTTTATCTAATAGTAGTAATGATGATGAAAACAATGATGAATATAGATTTTCAGAGAATCAGATGGGTAATACATATAACATAGTGGTTAAAAACATGGGGTTAAGTACATCATCTAGTCTTGGGATTATGCTCACTTAGATATTTATTAATTGTGTGGTTATTTCATTAAAAAACCTTAGTTTCCTTACCTATAAATGAAGACAATCCATATCTTATTACACTGCTATGAAGGTTAAGTGCAATTATGCCTCCAGCAAGAATATAATAAACAGCAACTTTTAAACATTTTCAAAATGTATTTTGAAATCAGTATTTTTAAAATGAATTTATTTGCTTAAAATTATCATTATTCTATTCCTGCTACAAAATATGAAATCTGATTATTTAATAAATAAGGCAGTAAGCATGAATGTATTTCTAGCTCTTTGATACTATGATTATCCTTCACAAAGCTATGCATTTACTATACAAAGAACGGAACAAAGCTTGCTGTAATTTTGAGATTTTACTGGAGTCAGGATAAATTATAAAGAATGTATACTATGTATATAACATCTCCTAAGAGCAAAAACTTACATATTTCAACATATTTTGGTTAAAATGTACTGAATTTCAAAAATCACTTAGGTTTTATTGGTTATTCCATTAATAGGAATTATTGGTCTCTGCTAATTGCTGAACATCTATAAACACTTTCTGCATCAGTTTCTACTTGGTGTTTTGTGATTTAGTTAAGAACATTAACGTTACATCAGTAATAGCAAAATGACAAGGGTGACTCAGCATTCAATAAACAAGCCTTTCCTGCTGCAACAACCACTCCAGGCTAATCTCATCTAACATTGCTACAGGCAAACAACTACAAAAACTTAAAATGAAAATGAATAAAAAAAAAAAAACCCACAAAAACCTAGCTCACAGATCCAGACTAACACTCCTCCCTCTCCAGTTAGCAAAGCATTTTTAACCATAAAAGATTTGTGCATGCGTATGAGGCTATCTTTGAATTATACCAGTGGACATAGAAATACTAGTTGAATAAATGTCAATAATTGTGACTGTCAGAAAAAGAAGTGCCTCCTTCACTTGGTAGCCCTGATAAGTCCACAAGAGATGTTGCTGAAAACCCAATGTCTGATGGCTATAAATAAGGAAAAACATTTCTGCTCTTGCAGCATATCCTGGGAAGAGCACCTTTACAATTGTGTAGTCCAACAGTCTCCACCTGTCCCACCTATGGTAAATAACTGGAATAGTCCCATGTCTGAGGCCAGGTGGACACTGTTTTCAAGCACTGAAATCCATTTAATACAGTTCTATGGTTTCTTTCTAGGATGATATGTTGTGGCTATTCTAAAAGAGACAGACCAACCTCCAATGAATTTGCACTTTCTCTTCAAAGCCCTAGTTTAAGTATGAATAGAGATAGTAAAGGAAGTTTTGAGTTATTTCCACATTAGTGTTTCTTTAACAAGACTGACCGCTGTGGAATAATAATGTTAATATTTGAGTTATGAGAAAACTGGCCCATTTTATTAGCCCATTAACAACTTGCTTGATTTATGTGTTTTACTTAACAAGCACATATAGCACTTATACTTGGCCAGAAACTGTTTTAAGTGTGTTACATATATTAACTAATTTAATCCATGTGAGAAATCTATGTGGCAGACATATTATTGTCATCATCTCCCAGATGTGGAAACTGAGGAGTACTGATGGTAAAGTAACTTTCCCAAGACCACCAGCTAATACATTGCAGTTGGGATACGAACTCAAGTAATACGATTCCAGAGACTGGGTTCTTAATCATTATGCCATCTTTGAAGGCATTCTCAGCAGATCATACTAGCCATTTCTCACTGAGGTAGATGGATGGATGGAGGGATAGATACACACACACACACACACACACACACACACACACACACACACAGATACACAGATAGATACATCGATAGATGACAGTAGCTCCTGGCACTATACCCATTGTGAATGAGTAAAGCAAAGCCAATAGAATTCTTGGAGCCATTCTGGAGTAATTTAGAAGGACTGTTTTTTTCATGCAAGAGTCCTCGTAAATCGACATAGAATATTACTCCCCTCTCAAGGAATAAGACTTCTTTGCTTACACATTAGGCAAATAGCTAGGCATGGAGCTTCAGAATGCCTTTATAACTACAATTCTTAGCTCTGTTATGTGGTATGAGAAAAATGAGATTTTTCCTTTGGTGTAGTAATATTTTTTTCCTCATAAATATGCATTCCTTTAGGCTTAGATAATTTAGGATGGCAATTTTTTAAATGACCTGCTTGTCTTACATATCTTCTCAAAGACTGCCCTTCCCAAACTAATTTGGTATCTCATAGATACAATAAGAGATGTGTAGCCTGAAGAGGTAGGTCCAAAAATATATCAAAACTTCCACTGTACACATCTGTTAGAATGGCCAAAGCCCAGAATACTAATACTAATGCTGGCAAGGATGTGGAGCAACAGGAACTCTCATTTATTGCTGGTGGGAATGTGAAATGGTACAGCCCCTCTGGAAGGCAGTTTGGCAGTTTCTAAAAAATTAAACATATTCTTGCCATACATTCAGCAATCATGCTCCTTGGCATTTATGCAAAGGAATTGAAAATGTATGTCTTCACAATAATCTGTATCTGGATTTGTATTCATAATTGTCAAAATGTGGAAGCCACCAACATGTAATTTCAGTAAATGAACGGATAAACTGTGGTAGATCCAGGTGATAGAATATTATTCAAGCTAAAAATATGTGAGCTATCAAGCCATGAAAAGACACAGAGATGTAAATACAAGGGGAAAAAGCTCAATCTGAAAAGGCTACACACAGCATGATTGCAACTATATAATATCGAAAAAGGCAAAACTATAGAGAAGTAAAAAGATCAGTGGTTGCCAGGGGTTAGAAGGGAGAGAGAAAGAAGTAGAGCACAGATGATTTTTAGGGCAGTGAAAATAGTCTGTATGATACTATCATAGTGGATACATGTTATATATATTAACATATATACATTTGTAGACATATACATTTGTCTAAACCCATAGAATGTACATGTTATATTTACATATATACATTTGTTAGACCTATACATTTGTCTAAACCCATGGAATGTACAAAACCAAGAGTGAACCCTAATGTAAACTATTGACTTTGGATGATAATAATGGTCAATTTTGTAACAAATGAACTACTCTAGCGGGAGTGTTGATAACAGAGAGGTTGTGCATGTGTGGAGGTAGGGGTCATATGAGAAATTATTACGTACTATCTGTTTTGCTTTTAACCTAAAACTGCTTGCTGTGGTTTAGATGTGTCCCCTCTAAAATTCAGGTGTTGCCAATGTGATAGCATTAAGAGGTGGGGCCTTTAAGGAACGATCAGGTCATGAGGGCTCCTCCCACATAAACAGGATTAAGTACCTTATAAAGAGGCTTCACACCACATTTTGCTCCCTTGCCCTTCCACCTTCTGCCATGTGATGACACAGTGTTCCTCCCCTCCAAAAGGACCATGGTGGAAGTAGACAGCAGCCCTCACCAGACAATAACCTGCCATCACCATGACCTTTGACTTCCCATACTCTAGAACTGAGAGAAATAAATTTCTGTTCTTTATAAATTATCCACTTTGTGGTGTTTTGTTACAGCAGCACAAACAGACTAAGATACTACACTAAAAGATGTCTTTTAAAAAATTTTCATTATACAGAAGTCAAGAAAATATGTAATCTGTGCATTTTCATTCAGCATAAAGCCTGTGACTGGATAAATATATATAGTCATATGCGTGCACACACACACACACACACACACACACACACATAGAGACTATATGTGTGCACTACATATATGCACACACACATATATTATATAATATATATAATACACATATATAATGTATTTTGTGTGTGTGTGTGTGTGAGAAAGAGAGAGAGAAAAAAAAAAGAGAGAGAGGAGATTGATTCATGGTAAGAAATTTGCTCATGCAATAGTGGAGGCTTAGTGAGTCCAAAATGTGCTGGGAGGAGTCCAGCAGCCTGAAGATTCAGGAAGGAGTTATAGTTATCATCCAAAAGAGGTCTGCTGGAGAATTCCCTCTTGTTCAAGGGAGGCCATCCCTTTGTTCTTCCCGGGCCTTGAATAATTGAGGCCCATCCACATTACTGAGAGTATTCTGCTTCACTCAAAGTATGCCAACTTAAACATATATCTCATCCAGAAATGGCCTCACAGAAACATACAGAATAATGTTTGATCAAATATCTGGCAGCCAAGTTGACACACAAAATTAACCATCATACTTGGCTTTCTGACTTCCTGAATACTTCATTCCAGGTGAATAAACAAAATCATTTGATGACTGAGCAACAAATACAATAATTCTTGAACTTCTTTCTAGTGGAGTTTGAAAAAGACACTCTCTTGCTGTGACCATTTCTCCTGGAAAACCTATGAAGAGGTAGCTGGCACAGCAGCACTAATATCCCAGCTGCCTCTTAGCAAATTTTACCAGCAGTGCTCTGGAAGAGCCAAGCATATTACCTAAGCACCAATTATGAGACAGATTTGTTGCACATCTGTAGGGACTAGACTGAGAAAACCACAGTGCATAAGAAATGGGAGGATGATATTCGGTTTATAAGGCCTTGACAAGTTGGGTAGACTTAACATAGCACAGTTACCTCAAATGGTCATGGTGGGTGAAATGGAGAATCAAAAACTACCTGATACACCTTGACAATGTCTCCATCTGTCACTAATTTCAGTAACCTCAGAAAGGCTAAACCTTAGTAAGACATCACCAGTACTACTGAAAATAATTCTATTATGATCTATAGACATTTTTAGTCAACTTATATAAATAATTTTGCTTCATGTTATATTTATCTTTGCCTTCAGTATCACATAGTGATGTGAAACAGTTTTACTGAATAGGATCTCCTTAGACCATTACCTAGGTACAACGTGAATTATTTTAAATTTACTGTTAACAGCTTTTATCATAAACCTTACTCATAAGGGAATTCACTTAAAACCCATCTAAGAAATCCTCAAAGCTATAATCTGGAGGCAGATGGTTCACAACTATATTATATATGCAGGAGTGCTCTCAACAAGTTGATTTCATTTGTGAAATTTAATCTCAAACAATAGTTGGACTGTCTGGCCAGACATTTGCCTTCAATAATCTCACAAATCAATCATATGTTGTAATTGAAGTTGAGGGTTGAGATTTCTAATTATGATACTTGTTTAGATTATCCTGACTGTCAGCCAATGTGTCTGAGAATATTCAATTTGATTTCTTTCAAGATAGAATAAATGCATCTCAGTACATGAATCCTAGAAACAGGCTGACCAAATCAACTCTCCTCACAATTACTTAGCCTTTTCAAATATAGAGTATTTTAAAGTTACAAAGCAGAGATTGCATTCAATTTGCAAGCATTCTTTGAAAATAAATTTATACTACCTGATATTACCCAGTTTCTCTTTCTCTCCCTCTCTCTCTATCATCCTTCTCCCTGCCTCACCAGTTTTCTTTTAACAGGACCAACAAGAGAACAGAAAACGCAATGGAAGTGTAAAATATGTTTGTCCCATCATTCTCAGCAAACACAGGAACAGAAAACAAAAACACCGCATGTTCTCACTCATAAGTGGGAGTTGAACAATGAGCACACATGGATGCGTGGGTTGGGGGGGAATATCACACACCAGGGCCTGTCAGGGTTGGGGGGCAAGGGATGGGAGAGCATTAGGAGAAATACCTAATGTAGATGATGGGTTAATGTGTACAGCAAACCACCATGGCATGTGTATACTGGTGTACAAACCTGCACATTCTGCACATGTATCCCAGAACTTAAAGTCTAAAAAAACAAGTGTAGAGGACTATATGCTCTTGAAAACGAAGAAGGCCATTTCCCGCATTAATATTATAATCCTGCTCTTGCAAAGGAAGCAGGGCATTCCCCCATTAATATTATAAGTCCCGCTCTTGCAAACGAAGCTGGGCATTCCTCCTCTGCAAACAGGGAGGACAAAGGAGCCTACAAGACTGGCCTCAGTTGCAAATAGCAGACCCTGAGGGCTTGTTTATATGTAAACATCTTGGAAATTCAGAAAGTCAGGGAAAGGTCAGAAAAACAACAATGTGTCTTGTGACTTGGTAACATTTCACAAACGACAGTATAAAATAAAGCGGAGCGCGTCGTTCTGGGCGGCCGCCACGTTTGTCTCGTCTTGTGTTGTCTTGTGTGTTCATTCCTTTGTTCAGGAAACACACGGACCCCAACAAACAAGTCTAAAACAAATTAAAAAATAGACACTGGAGACTCAGAAGGATGGGAAGGTGGAAGAGGAGTGAAGGATGAAAAGTGGTTTAATAGATACAATGTGCATTATTCAGAAAATGGTTACATTAAAAGGCCAGACTTCATTATTCAAAATACCCATGTAATAAAACTCACTTGTAGCCCTTAAATTTATACAAATAAGCAAATTTTTTAGATGATAAAAAAAAATGTTTGTCACCAGAAGAGAATAAGCAATAAAAGATAAGGTGAAATAGCCAATGGTAAGCAGAAACTCAACAAAAGAATCCTTTATTGACTTTAGACTAATCCTACCATAAATCATGGGAAGCCAACATTGCTACTTAACAGGAAAAAAAAAGTGCCATAATACTGAAACATGAGAGCAAAGCATATATTTAACAGCTAAATAACTCATGTTAAACAAGTTCAATATTAAACATTATAATAAATGGAATTCTATGGCTTAGTATAGGCTATATGTATTTTTTTGGTTTTAATTTGGCAATTTGAGTTTTATATCTTAGATCACATTTCAACTGAATGGCTGATTTTGCTATAAATAATATACATTACTTCAAAAATTTTAAAGTGTTGTATAAGCTTAAAACATTAAAAATATGTACAGTGGTATAAGGTTCTAATATTCTTATTTGCTCGTGGGAATCTTAAATTATTTTCAATTTAATTAGAGTTATTACTGTAGCCCCAATTTTTTATATGCAAATTATCTCCCTTCCCCATCTCTCCTCTCTCTCTGCTCAGTGTGTGTGTGTGTGTGTGTGTGTGTGTTTGTGTGTGTGTGTATGTGCCTCCATCTCTCTCTTGCATGTGTGTGTGTGTGTATATATATATATATACTTACACATATACACACATACACATATATATGTGTATGAAGACAGTCTAGTTGAGAAAGCATTTCATTGGATTTTTGTTCTATTATGATAGTACCATACAGATATAAAGGCAGGAAAAAAAACTCAATTCAATCATGGAACACAATATTTAGATTCTTCCAGATTGTGTTTAGTTGCTATATACTAAGGAGACAAATTATAGGTAAATTGCCCTTGAATAGGATCACAATCTGGTATTCTTGAGTGTTAGAAGAGTTATGGGCCATGGAATATTAAACTGCCAATGTGCTTTCGTGGCACTTACACAAACTTCTGTCCTACCACTTCTGTACATGACAATGATTTACTGACTTTCTATCCAATTGACTGTGAATTTGTGAACTCTTGGACAGCAAAGAGTCATAATTTTAAAAAAAAACTGAATCCCCAAAATCTAGCACAATGTCTGGCACATACCCACATAGTATACATTCAATTTATCTTCACAGAGTGAATGAATGAATGGGCAAGCTTCCTTTAGAGTTTGTTAATTCTGCCAAGGAGATTCATATTTATTCTTTTAGACAGAGTCTCACTCTGTCACCCAGGTTGGAGTGCTGTGGTGCAATCTCAGCTCACTGCAGCCTCCACCTTCCGGGTTCAAGCAATTCTCATGTCTCAGCCTCCCGAGGCTGGGACTGCATGTGTGTGCCACCACACCTGGCTAATTTTTGTATTTTTAGTAGAGATTGGGTTTCACGGTGTTGGCCTGGCTGGTCTCGAACATCTGGCCTCAAGAGATCCATCTGCTTCTGCCTCCCAAAGTGCTGAGATTACAGGCATGAGCCACTGTGTCCGGCCCATATTTGTTCTTATTTTTAAAGTACTTTAAACAGTGCATTCTGTTTCAAATGGATGTATATTCTGTAGTGTTTACAATGTGTTACCAATGATATCATCCAACTAGCAGGCAAGTTTTAGGATTATAATAAAACAAGTAATGTTCATCTAATGGACAAGAACTCAGTATTTCTTGCAAATCTCATATTCAGAAGGAGACTTAAAGCCACATAACCTGTCTATAGGCTCCATATCCTTGTATCAGTTGAAAGCCCTGGATCCCCGGAAATCTACTTCTGCATTCTCCCAGACTCTGGTCTTTCTTGGTTTTCTGTCTATATCTCTTTCCACACTTCTCGTTCCTTCCAGGCACTTTCTTCCACATTAGTTGTTAAAATCTCTTTGATGCTCTTCTTTTTCTATGCATTTCTTTTGAGAGAGCTTTCTTGATTAATTATTTCAATACCACCTAGGCAATAATAATTTCCAGATTTCTATCTTGACCTCAAGGCCTATATATCAAATTATCCTCCAGATATCTGTACCTCATAGTCTCCTTAGCAATTATTATTGCAAAAATAAGTCAAGCCAGAAATATGTAAGAAACAGGTGAGTCTGTAATTTTTCCTTTCATTCACTTTTCATATTCAATTAATTACCAAGCCTTATCACTTCCCTGCCCTCTGCACCCACACTACCATCACCTCCCTATCTTACTTCAGGCCCATTACCTCACACCTCCCTCAACTCTATTGACCCATTGCAGCCAGATAGACATTTTGAAGTATAAATCAGACCCTTCTCCTCTCCTACTTAAGGTACTTCAATGATTCACCAAGGCACAGATAATAAAATCCAAATCTTTTAACATGGTATTTAAAAGCCCATCATGATACAAACTCAGTCTGCCATGATTCCCCTCACAGGGATTCCTCATTACATACTTCCCCTCACACCCATTGTTACCCCATGAAATGGTTTCAATTCCATGAGTAAGACATGATCTTCTACTCCTTCATGCCTTCATCTAGGCTGTTTTATGTTTTGGTAGATTGATCTAGACAACTCTGCGAATTTCTCTTCATCCCTTAAAAGTCACAAATATATGCCATCCTAAAATAAGGAACTTACTGTTTCTTAAGGCAGCCCATTCAATGTCATCTAGAGTTGACACTTAGAAAGTTATGACTATAACCTTAGTTGTATTCCTTGTAGTCACACAGAACAAATCTACATTTTTTCTTTCACATGCTGTATCGTCAAACGGTTTAAAGCATATTGCTCCTAGTGCTTTAATTCCCTGAGGTAAATCTCCACAAAATCCTTTACATTTGCCTCTTTTCTTCTGCCCCATTAAAAGTTGGTATCCAGGACTTTCTTGAGCACATCCAGATGAGGTTTGATCACTCTAAAGTAAAGCTCAATGCCAGCCTTTATATTAGGTGCACTTCACAAACAACTCTCCACTACTCACAGGTGAATTGACAAGTCCTGAACAGCCTGGCAGGGAGCTAGAAATCCTGCACTTGTGGGAAAATTATGTGTTATTTCTCAGCTGCATCTTCACCCCACTCTCCAGAGTAAGAAAATAAAATTGGATCTGAAGTCATTGATTAAGAGACTTAAATCCCACAGAAAACGTGTGATGGACAGAGGAGGGAAAGAGCCATGGGAGAATGTACATAGGAAAGATTATCCATATTTTTTAATAGGAGGTTTGCCACTCACAATAGATGAGAAAGCACCACTAAGGATGGCTCCTTGAAGATACCTTTCTATTCCCCAAGTCTTATGAGGTGCCATTTTTCTTTTATGAAGGCATTGTAGCAACCAAAACCAAGTAAAAGTGTTGCCTCTCCCAGGAATGCTTACCTTTAAACAAATATCAAGGTCTTAAACATTAGATATAAAGTCCTGACAGAATTTCATTTATCAGCCCTCAGGTAAGAGACAGAAATATTGCTCTCGCCACTTAGTTCACAAAACAGAAGCAGTCACCTAATGATGCACCTTGCAGTCGCAAATGAAATTGTACAGTGTTCAAACTGGCCCTATTACAATGTGTGAACATTCACAATTAACTGTAAGATTAGAAGCACCATATTCAGAGTAACATCTACAGATAAACACCGGGCTCAAATACTGCAGAAGCATCTACATCTTAGAGGAACTTAAAAGCACTCATATATCCCCCATTTCTCATTTTAATTACAAAAATACAGACCAAGTTTTGGACATAGAGCCTGATGATATATTTTTTACATTATTTTTCAATAACTCTTTAAACAAATACCAAGGTAGACACTGTTGGCCCTATTAAATTATATTTAATTAAGTAATCAGCTCTTAAATTTAAAATATCAGGTTTAAAATATTACTCTTTTTATGAGACAGTCTCATTCTATTGTCTAGGCTAGAGTTCAGTGGCACAATCATGGCTTATTGCAGCTTCAACCTCCTGGGCTTAAGCAATTCTCCTGCCTCAGCCCTCCAAGTAGCTGGGGGTACAGGTGAATGCCATCACATCTGCCTAATTATTTTTTTATATAGACTGGGTCTCACTATGTCGCCCATGTTGGTCTTTAACTCCTGGCCTCAAGCAATCTTCCCAAAGTGCTGTAAAGACAGGCATGAGTCACTGCACCTAGCCTAAAAATGTTACTTTTACTAATGCTACTTCATGGACACCTAGTTTAGTGTCCTATCTACCTTGAACTGAATATCTAATTAAAGAAAAAGATTACCTTAATATATTAATCCATTTCTGTCCACATCTCTTTAAAACTTAACATTATTATAGTGATTACATGCTTCCTTAAGTGTTTTCACATCTCCATATCATTTGAGAATTTAAAGATTATTTAATATAAATATCACTTATTCAGTTTCTGAATTTCTCATTTCTATAGAAAAAAAAGTCTACCTACTCTTCTTAAGAAATATCAAATTTAAGGTGTTATACCATATTTAGTTTTTCATTAAGTTAAATGACCTAAATTTAGTGGATATTAATGTAAAACATAAAACATGCTCTTCCCACAGTTCTCTCCATCTCACATAATGGCAAATTCCTCATTCTATTTGTTCAGGACAAAAGTTTAAGTCAGTTGTGATATTACTCATGTGGCCTTTCTAACTGTAATTCTACCAGTTGCCCTAGTTCACTCCACTCCAGCCACAAGCATCATTTCTACCCCTTTAATATGATTTGCCCAGCAAAGCTCTCATCTCAGGTACTTTTACTTCTTCCCTCTGCCTGGATAGCTTGTCCTCCATTGAGCCATTAGCTCATCTCCTCACCTCCGAAGACTTCAATCAACTATGCAAACTGCCTTGCTCAGCAACACTCCCCACTTCCCTCCCCTGCTTAATTTTCTTCCCATGACATCTATCAACATCCAACATACTACATATTTACTTATTTTGGGGTTTTTTTGGTATCCTCCCATGTGGTATGCAGAATTCCAAATATATAATCCCGAGATTTTCATCCCTTGATTATTCAAACAAACACTAATCTAAACACTGCTATAAAGAGATTCTGCAGATGTAATTACGGTTGCTAATCAGCTGATGTTAAAGGAGGGAGATTACCCTGGACTATCTAGGTGGACCCAATGTAATCATCTGAGACCCCAAAAGGCAGAGAAAGCCAAAAGAGCCCACCAGAGAAATGCAGTGGAAGAGGAAGAAAGGCAACAGATGGGGGAAGGGGAAGTCAAAGAGCTTCAGAGCATGAGACAGACTCAACATGCTATATTGCTGGTTTGAGGTGAAGGAGGAAATATGATTAGAATGACAGGCATCCTGAAGAAGGCCAGAGAGCCTCCTGATGATGGCTACCTTGGAAATGTGGTTTAGTTGTGTCCCCACCCAAAATCTCACCTTGAATTGTAATCCCCATAATCCCCACTTGTCAAGGGTGGGGCCAGGTTGAGGTAATTGGATCATGAGGGTAGTTTCCCCCATGCTGTTCTCATGATAGTGAGTGAGTCTCATGAGATCTGATGGTCTAACAAGCATCTGGCATTTTTCTTGCTTGCACTCACTCCGTCTTGCCGCCCTGTGAAAAAGGTACCTGCTTTTCCTTTGTCTTGTGTCATGATTGTAAGTTTCCTGAGGTCTCCCCAGCAATGTGGAACTGTGAGTCAATCAAACCTCCTCCTTTATAAATTGCCCAGTCTCTGGTATTTCTTCATAGCAGTGTGAGAATGAACTAATACACAAGGAAACAGTCACCTCAGTCCTACATTTGCAAAGAAATGAATTCTAACAATAACCTGAATGAGCTTGGAAGTGGATTCTCCCCAAAGCCTCCGGAAAGAAACAAAGCCTTGCTGTGAAAAGGTGAAACACATCCCTTAACTTCAGTCTTGTGAAACCCAGAGCAGAGATCCACCTGAGCTACACTGTGCCTGGACATCTGACCTAAAGATAATTACTGGATATTGTATTAAGTCACTCAATTTGTGGTAATTTGCTATGGCAGCAATAAAAAAAATGAATATACCCTATTAGAATACAGGCCTGATGAAGGCAGGGATTCTCATCCAGTTTGTTTTGTTTTGTTTTCAGTGCTCTGACCAGAATTTAGAATAGAATCTGACAATAGGAGGCAATAAAGACTTTTTGAATATAGCATACATATTCTTTCCCACAAAATCTGTATCTCACAAAGTCTTTTGAATTTTTAGCCCAAAAATGTTGCATAAAAATATTTAAAATTAAAATGTGAAAGGTAAGTTGTTTTGAAAGCTCTTCATTCATACTTTCTTTCTCTTCAAGTTAGCAGCGGCTATCAGTTCTGTGAATTAGACCACAGGAAATAGTCAAATACCACTTCCTAAAGCAGTGTTTTTCAATCTACAGGTGGCAACACATAAGCAGGTGATAAAAGCAATTTATGAAGTTGAGATCATGGGAAGGAAGGAAAAGAGGAAGGCAGGGAGGGAGGGAGGGAAGAAAATAAAATCAAAATATTATAATGCAACTTTAATTTTAATGTAGCATGTATGAGTGTGTGTATGCATGTTGTGTGTGTGGTGGATCACTATGTAAGATGTATTTCTTACTGTGAGGTCCATTAAAACAATTAGAAAAACCCTAAAGGTCATTACAGTCTGTGTTGTGGACCAGAAAGTAATTTAGGGCCTGATTGGAAGTGAGATGAAGACAAATGAATGGGGGTGTGTCTGTTATGAAAGAGCTGATCAAGAAAGAACCACACTATTCTAAACCTGTACTTAAATTTGCAAGGCAAGAGAGAGCATTACGATTGAAGAATTTACACAAATTGCACCACCTTAAGGTAAGGAAATGAACTTTTTTCCTCTTGCTGTGTACATCATTTTCTATGGGTCTGAACTAGTGCCCCTGGACACTGTTTAGATCCACCAGCAGAGCAGAGTCACTGAGCTTTGGTATGAAATCCAGTAGCATATGGAAGAGTACAACCAGATGCTTTAATCAGGAAAGCATCACAAGATGCTACTTCTTTTCCTCCCTTACAGTGAAAGGATTAAAAGCCTAATACTCATCTATCTTCTGAGATTTTCAGTTATTACTGTCATTTAAATGTACCTGGAAAAGAAGTTAGAAATTTTCTTGTCACATGGAACCCAAGAATAAACCTTGGTTAGAGAAACTTGAAATTGAATCTAGTACAACATCCTCATTCTTATGTTATTCTATTATTGTTACAATATTACTCTTAACTTATATTTACCATTGATTCCAATGTTTGTTGGCAATAGACTGCATACAGGTAAAGGAAAGAATAATGTGGCTGGGTGTGGTGGCTCACACCTGTAATCTCAGCACTTTGGGAGTCCGAGGTGGGCATATCACTTGAGGCCAGGAGTTAGAGACCAGCCTGACCAGCATAGCAAAACCTCGTCGCTACTAAAAATATATATATAAAAAACAAAAAATAAAACAAAACAAAAAAAAAACAAAAAAAAACTGGGTGCGGTGGGGATGCCAGTAATTCTAGCTACTTGGGAGGCTAAGGCATGAGAATCGCTTGAACCCAAGAGGCGGAGGTTGCAGTGAGCTAAGACTGTGCCACTGCACTCCAGCCTGAGCAACAGAGTAAGAAAGAGTCTGTCTCAAAAAAAAGGAGAAAAAAGAAAAGAATAATGCAACTGTACACTACTCAGTCCTCCATTCAATGGCATACTCCTTGTGGGCTGGAATCAAGCCATGCATCTCTACATTCTCTTTAATATCTACTATGGTTGGCTAAATTGAGTAAGATAATACCTGCACGTACTCAGCAGTGTGCCCAGAACACAATAAGAGCTAAGCAAATGCTTCTATATTTGCTTTTGTTGTTTTACTGTAATATGAGTACTATTAGTATAGAATGTGCAGCATAGAAAATTCTTAATATATTTTGATTTTCATTGCATTATACAATAAGATAATATCATAATGCATACATTTAAAATCAATTTATATTTGAAGAAACATTAAAAAATTAGAGATCTTTTCTGCTTAAGCCACTTTAAATAAGTGCATAAAGTGAAAGATTTCAATTAGTTAAAAATTAGCCAGAAAATTTCTTCTTAAGTATAAGAAAAGTCAATAGACCTGGGATATCGGATTCATAAAGGCAATCTTTCTAAAAACAATGTAAAGTTTTATATAATATGAAGTTAGGTAAGAGACCAAATTTCTCTAACCTGATCCTTAGGTAAGACTCAACATTAAAAACTACAGTGACCACTGTATTTTGTAGCTTGGTGTCCATACCATTAGGCAAAGACTGTAAATCCTAAAAACAGAATATTATTTCCTTTAGATTTTCCACAAAGAAAGAATATCAAAACACCCACACACACAAACAAAGAATCACAGTCTGTTTTTTTCTGATGATTTCAACCATATTAAAGATTTTCTTTTCTTATATTTTACAAGCTCTACAGCACCTTTCCCCCCCTGTTACTTTTGTGTTGTATAATTAGCATATACTTATGCACTCTTTCACACTGGAGAGATGATTATTTTATTAATGACCCTTTGAAAAGTTCTTTGTTATTTATATTTGAAAGTAAGTTTGAAATCAAGAAGCTTGTATGACTTTTCCTTTCCTTCTGTTTGACTTAGGAGATCTTAAAAGTAATAAAAGAGATGGTTATAGATGTCACAGAAAGCCATAAGTTTTCCACCTTTAGAATGAGGGATGGGGTTTGGGAAACAACTGTTGCATCTTCCACTTTTTCCAAATTAAATGCTTGGGTATGTGAAGAACAGGTATGCAACAAAACACTCAAGTTCCAAAAACGACTCCCTATTCTTTACCTTTTCCCCCTTTTAGCACCAATAGGACATGGGTCAGAACCAAAAAGCTTCCAGAGTCCAATACAAAAACAGAAGAAGACTGTAATTCACATTTGTAGTAAGTAAAACGTAGGCTCAAAATTAGTCTTAAGTGGAAAAATCACTCAGACCCTGATTTGTAGTCAGTTCGGGAAGGTGCCACTCATCTTTGCTGTGGCCATGCAAGCCTTATTACTGTTTCTGGCTGACTGCTATTTATTTAACAGGCTTACCCAAGCACTCCAGATTGGCTATGGGCCATTATAAGGGAGAATGTACATTATTGCAAATTTTAATTATTTCTCAAGCCATTTTGCTTGCAGTGATAATCCCGTAAGACCAACATATCTTGCGTAAGCAAAGCAAATAGCTTTTGGCTAAGACAGCTCTTGAGTTACTTTGTAACCTATTCCTACATAACTTCTGGCCTTTCCAATTGTAGCTGGGACCGGCCAAATCAGGAGTTCAATGGCTTTTTCGCTCATGGTGATCACAACCACATTATTGAAAACAGGCATAAGGACAGTAATATCAATGATTAAAATAATGACTCAAATTTGTTTTCAAAAAAAGTGCTATTTATGCATGGTGGAAACACTTCTGCTATCTGCCTCTATTCAACATTTCCTCTATCCAAGACTTCCACTGTGGGCAAAGTAACACATGCCTAGAGCTATTTTAAGAATTTTTCTTATCTCCTCCACTTTTTGCACTATTTCAGTGGAGATGGCCAAGCAGTAATAGCCTGATGACCTTGAAAATTTTTTGCTTCATTTGCAGCATCAGGGAAATTTGCCCAAATTGTTTTGTGGGCTAAACTTAATTGCACATTTTTGCCTTTCTATTTGGAATGCCATGGTGTTCCTTTGGTTGAAAATGTCTAAGTAGCTCCATTTTCACAAGTAACATTTTTCTTGTGAAGGAAAAAAAAAGATAAGAATTTATTTTGGTTGTACTCAAGAAGCTTCTTCTTTCAAGTCTTTCTCTCTCTTCTTACATGTGATGATTTTTCTTTTCAAAATTGGAGTCACAGACTCTTAGAAATGGAGGGGATCTTAAAAGAAACTAAATGTAAACACTTACTATTGCATGAATACCCTCTATAATGTCTTAAATAAGGTCCTCCATTACCAGCTAGCTATTCTTTGGGGCAAAAGAGATGAAAGAAAAATAGAAAGTGCTATCCTCTATATAGAGGATAATGTCTTACAACTAAAACAAATTATAGGATGTAGATGTGATTTTCCCTACTCATGAGTTCTCAGTCTCTCATCCACCTTGTTTCATTGCATTTGAAAGAATTTGTGACGTAGACACTCCATTTTAAATTTGAGTCATTGAGAATATGGTCAACAGGCCAAAAGGGAGTGAAACAGCACTTCCAATATTTTTTCTTTTTTTTCTTTCTTTTTTTTTGAGATGGAGTCTCGCCCAGGCTGGAGTGCAGTGGCACGATCTCGGCTCACTGCAAGCTCTGCCTCCCGGGTTCACGCCATTCTCCTGCCTCAGCCTCCCAAGTAGCTGGGACTACAGGCGCCTGCCGCCACGCCCGGCTTTTTTTTTTTTTTTTTTTTTTTTTGCATTTTTAGTAGAGATGGGGTTTCACTGTGTTAGCTAGGCTGGTCTCGATCTCTTGACCTCATGATCCATCCGCCTCGGCCTCCCAAAGTGCTGGGATTACAGGCGTGAGTCACCGCACCCGGCCCCCAATTTTTTTTTCTGTGAGAATTTAGACTGCATGGTCTTGACCTTTTCATTTCAGTGATCCAGAAAGTTAGAAATGGTTTTAAAAGTCGACCTCATAAGAAAAGAACTATAGGATACTTTTACCACTATTGCTTAAGAATAAGTTAAATTATTAGTACAAAGTACAGGTTAAAAGATTGGGTTTTGGGATGGAACTATGTATTTTGAAACCTGGCTTCCTAATTAATTAGCTATATGTCCTTGGGAAGTTACCCAACCTTTGGAAGTTTTCCTTACTCATCTGTAAAATGAGATAATAATATTATCTTCTTCACTGGGCTATTAGGAAGATTAAGTGAGCTAATTCATGTAAAGCATTTTGTTCAGTGTATGGCATATGTTTTAAGTATACAATACATAATAGCTTCCCCTTGTTCACTGAAGTAATGAAAACAAAGAATTTGGTTGTCAAGAGCTCACAATTTTAAAAATTTGTTTCAGAATCTCAAAACGTTAATGAATTTCCTTAAGCCCTGTTTTTGGACTGAGAATTAATAGTGCTAGGGAAAATATTTTCATGGTATAAACAGCTTATAAGGAAAATTTACATTGCCAGAATGTTTTTAACAAATTAATACAGATGATATCATGTGCTAGCTCACTGAATAATATAATTATCCTAACTAATTGATCATGCATTCCGATGGGTTTTGGAAAGGTGTGACACTTAGCTAACAGGTTAGAGTTAAGAATAATTTCATGAAATATGTTTTTATTCATGCCATTTGAAACTTAGTCACTTCTGTGTATGTCTGATCAGTCAATGTATTAAATACATTATTTGGCAGACTAAATTACATATCTAGATGAGATTATAAAATAAGCCCATATGTCCAGACAAGGTTTAAAAGTCTGCTATATCAAATAGTATTATAAATTAGCCAGTCTCTACTTTTATTTTACTTTTTATAAAACATCAATTTATACCAATTTTCTGTTCTATTCTTCAAATATTTAACTTGAATTTTTAGTATGCTTTTCCTAAAAGCAAAACAAAACAAAACCTTCCTTTACTAATTCTATAAAGAAACAAATTTATATTTTGCCAGTCTGGAATACCCATGTGGCGAATTAGGAAATCTACAAAGCTATTTTTCAGTTCTCTACCATCACCCAGAGGTCAGTAATTACGAAGCTGAAATATATCAGTGTCTTAAGAATATTCTTTCTGTATTGATCTTGAGAATCTGAAATTCTTCCTAGTAGCCCATTACAATAATTGTAAACCTTAACCATTAGAAAACTATTTAACGATTCAGAAATCAGGGAGATCAAAATAATTACTTTCATAAAACTAAAAGAATCTCAGTTAAAAACTGTATTAAAAGTAATATATAAAATAATGTTTTCAGAATTTGTTTAGATTACTATACATTAGAAAAATAAAGGATTGGGGTCACCCTCCCAGAATTTAACATGCATCCTCCGTAGGGAAAGGAGGTTCACATTACCCTCATTTTTTTATGAAGGAACAGACAGTGTTTATTGATCAGATAATATGACAGTTGATGGTAATCTATGGAAGATGTTGTTCTGAGTGAAATAAAAATGCTTTATGAAGAAAAGAACTAAGAAAAAAATAGGGAAAACATACTTTGCAAAGCTATAGTCTTCCATTCTACAATTGTCACTTAAATTGGTTACTGCACACGCTCTGTTCTCTATTAATTCAGAGATCTTCTGTTTTTCCAAGCTGGCTGTCCACTCACCCTAGTTGTTTTGACTTTATTCCCAGAGGAACAGCTCCATCCTTTCCGATCCGGAAGAACTTTACATTCTTCTCCCTCTAGACATGGCTGCATATGGCACCACCATTTCTGTTCCACTATTGAAGCTATAAGAGAGAAAAAAACATTGACTCAATGTTTTCTTCTTGGGACTGTTATTTCTCTTGTGCATCTTTAAAGAGAAACAAAAGCCACTGATTTTTCCTACCAGTGGGAATACTGGTATTTGAGGTATGCCTCTCTTTTTGTTCAAAAAGACAAAACCTTTCAAGATTTTCTAACTAAAATAATTTAAAATTTTTTTATGTTATTGTAATGAGAACACTTAACACGAGATCTATCCACTTAATAAAATTTTAAGTGTAGAATGCAGTATAGTTAACTATAGATACAATATGACAGGATTTTTCATGTGAAAATAGACTTCATGAAAGCTAACATAGTGAAAATAAACTATGCAAATGTGTATAAAAACATATAAGAAAATGAACCTGTGACCAGTTTAGAGTCAATGCTTTATAATCAATATAATATTCCCATGAATAAGATGATTATCAGGAGGGTGTTTATCACAGTTATCATGATTTTTTTTAACTGTGTGCTATAACCTCGTCACAAACAATATATTATAGTAATATGAGCACTTCACAAATTACTATTTATGGTAACATCAA
This sequence comes from Colobus angolensis palliatus, assembly GCF_000951035.1. Classification (NCBI taxonomy): domain Eukaryota; kingdom Metazoa; phylum Chordata; class Mammalia; order Primates; family Cercopithecidae; genus Colobus; species Colobus angolensis. The sequence continues at coordinate 1,689,108 of NW_012120376.1, read as the reverse complement.
TTAAATAAAAGCATATAAAGATTTATGTTCTACTATAATTCGGTGAACTCTCAAGGGAAAAAACTAATATGTTATTACATCATCATAAAAGTTGATATTTTGTGTGAATTCTATCCACAACTAAATATTCACTCATATACATGGTGCTTTTTTTTTTTAATTCTTAAGAACATCCATGGGTTTAAGAACCCATAATATTAAATCATCCATTTTCATCTTTCCTTTTCCAATTAATTTACACATACTCAACCTCCCACCATCCACCAAGAAATCAACATTTCATGGTATCAATATCAGATGCACATAAATTTAATGAAGCCTCATTATAATGCCTTTTGTAACAGAACTGCATAATATTTTAGACCTTCTTCCACAGGATTTTAGATTTCAAAATGCCACCCAAATATTCCAGTTTCAACTTATTATGCTATTTGTAGTATGTTCACCCAGGACTGATCCCCCATTGAGAGCGTTATAGTGGGGTTCCAGTTCTAAGCCATCCTTGGCTGTGCTGTCACAATAAGGAAAGGAAGAAGTCGCACCATCCACACATGATGGAGCAGCTCGCGTGGTGCCTGCCACCTGCCCGGGGAAGCAGGAGCACTTGACCGTTTGTGACCGTTCTTCTATCTTGTTCTTATTACAGCATCTGTGGAGTGCCACCACCTCACAAGTTCCCGTTTTAACATGGTGAGCTGCACAAACAAAAACAAAAGATAAGACAACATTGAGAAAGCTTTGGACACTTCCCCCCACCCTTCTTTTTAATTAGCAGTACATTAAATATAGCTCTATAAGGGGTCCACCATGCATGAAACGAGAAATACAATGATGCTAACTCCATAATGCAGATCTGATTTCTTTTCTAAATGTGGTAGGAACATTTCTGTCAGTGAATGCTTGGTAAAACAGGAACAATTAGTGACTACATTAGAATAAGCTGTTAAAAGTCTGATATAGAGGCAATATGTGCCGTCATCAAAAACATATTTATTCGCATATGACTTTTTAATGCCTTTTTGTTGAATGTGTTAAAGTAAAATAAACCTCTGGCCGAGGTACCCTGCAATGGGACTGAGGCCAGCCCCATTCTCAAAGCGGGTGATTGCTGATAAAGCTTGTGTTATTCTAGGGGACAGTATGAGGACTAGGCGGGAAGTAAAGGCAGACGATGGGCACCCACATCCTCAGTATTCTTCTGCTCAATTTCCCTAAAAATGAACAAATGCAGTGTTCTTGAAATTGCCACCATCTTTCTGGAAGATCCAGCCAGTCCCAGAACCCAGAGTCATTCCTTTCAATTTCACCTGAGTGGGCAACTGCCACCAAATGGTACGATGAACTTGGATAATTCATATCTGCCAGCCAATTGCCTGTAAACCCAGGCCAATAAGCTGTCAGGCTTCCATACTCATTTTGTCAACCTTGAACAAGGCCACTGAGTGTGTTGGGTTAATGAAAATTTTGGACCCCACTCATTATTTTATGTTAAGATTCTAGTTTGTCTTCATTATTTTTTTTCAGCATTACTTCTTCAAAGAGTAATCTGACTGTGAAAAGATAAAACAAAACTTTTGCCTGCTAAAATTAAAAACAGCTTAAAATCAAACATTTGTTAAAAGATTATGCTTTCAGTAATTTTAAAAAAGTAACTCTTATAAAAACAGAAATTACAATGGAAAAGCAGGAGACCTTAAGTTGTTTAATGGCATAAACAGATGGAGATCCATTGCAAATGAGATCAGAACATCATGCATTTATATTAATCTTCCCATTGAAGATGAGTGAAACCAGTGTGCAGTAACTCAGGCTAAGTAGCTTGCTCAGAATTTTTTTTTATTTTTATTTTTTGGTGATAATACAAACTATACTCTCCAAATTGTTCTTTTTTTATATGCATGATTTTTTTTTATTATACTTTAAGTTCTAGGGTACATGTGCACAATGTGCAGGTTTATAACATATGGACACATGTGCGGTGTTGGTGTGCTGCACCCATTAACTCATTTACATTAGGTATATCTCCCAATGCTATCCCTCCCCCTCCCACCACCCCACAACAGGCCCTGGGGTGTGATGTTCCCCTTCCTGTGTCCAAGTGTTCTCATTGTTCAATTCCCACCTATGAGTCAGAACATGCAGTATTTGGGTTTTTGTCCTTGCAATAGTTTGCTCAGAATGATGGTTTCCTGCTTCATCTATGTCCCTACAAAGGATATGAACTCATCCTTTTTTAATGGCTGCATAGTATTCCATGGTGTATATGTGCCACATTTTCTTAATTCAGTCTATCATTGATGGACATTTGGGTTGGTTCCAAGCCTTTGCTATTGTGAATAGTGCCACAATAAACATACGTGTGCATGTGTCTTTACAGCAGCATGATTTAAAATTCTTTGGGTATATACCCAGTAATGGGATTGCTGGGTCAAATGGTATTTCTAGTTCTAGATCCTTGAGGAATCGTCACACTGTCTTCCACAATGGTTGAACTAGTTTACAGTCCCAACAGTGTAAAAGTGTTCCTATTTCTCCACATCCTCTCCAGCACCGGTTGTTTCCTGACTTTTTAATGATTGCCATTCTAACCGGTGTGAGATGGTATCATTTACATTTTTCTGATGGCCAGTGATGATGAGCATTTTTTCATGTGTCTGTTGGCTGCATAAATGTCTTCTTGTGAGAAGTGTCTGTTCATATCCTTTGCCCACTTTTTAATGGGGTTGCTTTCTTGATTTTTTCTTGTAAATTTGTTTGAGATCTTTGTAGATTCTGGATATTAGCCCTTTGTCAGATGAGTAGATTGCAAAAGTTTTCTCCCATTCTGTAGGTTGCCTGTTCACTCTGATGGTAGTTTCTTTTGCTGTGCAGAAGCTCTTTAGTTTAATTAGATCCCATTTGTCAATTTTGGTTTTTGTTGCCATTGCATTTGGTGTTTAGGCATGAAGTCCTTGAACATGCCTGTGTCCTGAACGGTATTGCCTAGGTTTTCTTCTAGAGTTTTTGTGGTTTCAGATATAACATTTATATCTTTAATCCATCTTGAATTAGTTTTTGTATAAGGTGTAAGGAAGCAATCCAGTTTTAGCTTTCTAAATGTGGCTAGCCAGTTTTCCCAGCACTATTTATTAAATAGGGAATCCTTTCCCCATTTATTGTTTTTGTCTGGTTTATCAAAGATTAGGTGGCTGTAGATGTGTGGTATTATTTCTGAGGGCTCTGTTCTGTTCCACTGGTCTATATCTCTGTTTTGGTACCAGTACAATGCTGTTATGATTACTGTAGCCTTGTAGTTTGGTTGAAGTCAGGTAGTGTTATACCTCCAGCTTTGTTCTTTTGACTTAGGATTATCTTGGTAATGACAGAGAATGCCAAAAAGATACTCCTTGAGAAGAGCAACTCCAAGACACATAATTGTCAGATTCACCAAAATTGAAATGAAGGAAAAAATGTTAAGGGCAGCCAGAGAGAAAGGTCGGGTTACCCACAAAAGGAAACCCATCAGACTAACAGCAGATCTCTTGGGAGAAACTCTACAAGCCAGAAGACAGTGGGGGCCAATATTCAACATTTTTAAAGAAAAGAATTTTCAACCCAGAATTTGATATCCAGCCAAACTAAGCTTCATACGTGAAGGAGAAATAAAGTCCTTTACAGACAAGCAAATGCTGAGATTTTGTCAACACCAGGCCTGCCCTACAAGAGATCCTGAAGGAAACACTAAACATGGAAAGGAACAACCAGTACCAGCCATGGTAAAAACATGCCAAATTGTAAAGACTATCGATGCTAGGAAGAAATTGCATCAACTAACGAGCAAAATAACCAGCTAACATCATAATGACAAGATCAAATTCCCGCATAACAATATTAACCTTAAATGGAAAAGGGCTAAATAGTCCAATTAAAAGACACAGACTGGCAAGTTGGATAAAGAGTCAAGACCTATCAGTGTGCTGTATTCTCATATGCAGAGACCCATCTCACGTACAGAGACACACATAGGCTCAAAATAAAGGGATGGAGGAAGATCTACCAAGCAAATGGAAAACAAAAAGAAGCAGGGGTTGCAATCCTAGTCTCTGATAAAACAGACTTTAAACCAACAAAGATCAAAAGAGACAAAGAAGGCCATTGCATAATGGTAAAGGAATCAATTCAACAAGAAGAGCTAACAATCCTAAATATATACGCACCCAATACAGGAGCACCCAGATTCATAAAGCAAGTCTTTACAGACCTACAAAGAGACTTAGACTCCCACACAATAATAATGGGAGACTTTAACACCCCACTGTCAACATTAGACACAACAACGAGATAGAAAGTTAACAAGGATATACAGGAATTGAACTCAGCTCTGCACCAAGCAGACCTAATAGACATCTACAGAACTCTCCACCCCAAATCAACAGAATATACATGCTTCTCAGCACCACATCGCACTTATCCCAAAATTGACAACATAGTTGGAAGTAAAGTACTCCTCAGCAAATGTAAAAGAACAGAAATTATAACAAACTGTCTCTCAGACCACAGTGCAATCAAACTAGAACTCA